>NC_087062.1:97575116-97594034 GCF_963678635.1 Symsagittifera roscoffensis
TTGGAACCTGATCTAAACTATATTTTATGATTGGATAAATTAAATGTTTTACCAATGTAAAGTATTTAATATTAACCAATCATGATCCATCTAACTAACAACCCACTTATTTGTAAGTGCTGAAGTTACTTGTAATTTCAGCACCAGAGAGATTTGAATTTAACTTAGAAATTAGTTGGACTCTCCCGAGCACTTCAGCAGCCGCAATAAACCAGTATACCCTAGATCTATTGAGCCTAGCAGAGACTAGTTAAACAACCTGAGACTAGATAGTATAAGAGTAAGATTAGGATCGGTATTAGACTAAGAAGTTGCACGAATCTATCCGGCCGAAAATAAGATAGCGTGACGAGCAGACGGTGTACCCTATCCGAAATTACTCTATGAGTTATACACCCCAGTCCTAACTCATCTGGTGCGACCATAAGTCTCGAACAAGACCTTACTAGATTAGAATTAACCAAAATTAGATTAGAAATTAGACAAAAACATTTACAAAATGTTATACGACAATAATTTAATTGAAATGTCTCTCCGACTCAATAGATCAGAGCCAATATTCCGAACCATAATAGAACTACCCGGAATTGGAAGAAGACATCGAACCAAAGACGACATACGACAAAGTAGAAACTTGCCGTATAGTTATATGATAGTTCGGCAAAAGCCAGAACAAACTTTTATATTTCGAATACTACTTGCAATGAATTTAGATTTCCATTTGCAAACATAAAACCTTGAAGTAAATCTTCAAAATCATTTCAGGCGCTAAACAAATTAATATTATACAATAACGATTGATAAAAAGATCTAAGATCGTTTTCCTAAAACTCTGCAGTATTATACAAAACATGTTTGAAGAATATTTATTGGAAAATAAAAATAAAAATTAGTAGCATGACAATAAATGGTTAGTAATCATAAATCATCCTGTTGTTCCAGCTTCATCACCTAAAACATAACAGCAATCATAAACCCACTAATATCATCAAAACACTAAATCTTTCCTTTACACAAATTTAAAACTTTATAAAAATTTAAAGTCACTTAATTTAAAATCAGATCATCAAGGCTTATCCTTGGATCTTAAATAATTTTCTACTTAATTAAATTTTAAATTTGATCATCAAGGCTTATCCTTGGATCAAACAGAACAACTTTGTTCTCCCCCACCCACTTAATTAGTGTCTAACGACCTCAAACGTCGATTCACTACCCAACCCTTTCTAAAAACCCAAGACTAATAGAAATTTTTAAACAAAACTAATCATTCAAATTAGGATAAACAGTGAAGAACTTCGGTTATTCATCCTTCACTTGACCCCTCCTCTTACCAGACCCAGGATAAATCTTAGACTTAGTAAGTTTAAAATAGTATCTAACGAACTACTCGCGTTCTAATTATACCTGAACCTTGTGGATCGATTTACTATTCTCCAACCCTTGAACACAATCACTACCCCTAAGTAAGATTAAGTAAGTTAACACCTTAGCTTATACTAGTCACGAGAAAGTAAAAATCATTCTTCGGAATCGATATACTTTTCTCTCCAACCCTGAACAATTAGACCCAGGTTAAGCTAACCAAAAAATCGTAAGAACTAACAGTTTAAGTCAATAGAAATCATTTAACAACCTTTTGCATCCGTCATTCTAAACCTTATGTCATTTAAAAACCTAGGAAATAAACAAACAATTATTTTACACAATTGTGAAATAGATAACAAAAAATACGACCTTGTAATCACACCTCATACACAAACAGTTGGATACATTCGAACAAAACGACAAACACTAAAGAGAAAAATAATAACTAAACAAAGACAAATAACACGAAAAAGATTTTCAAAAAATCGAAACGCATTTTCAGAATCAGAAACCAACAGTTTAGACGAACTTTACAAATTAAAAGAATCAATAGATAAAAATTACCCACAACACGATCAATTATATTTTTCTGACTCAGAAACAACTTCAAATTCATCACAAAGAGGAAAAAGAAGAATAAAAAAGCAGTATAAACACAAACCAGTACATCTATACAATTGGAATCAACCAATTCGACACATTAATAATTACATATTAACAGTCATCGAACGAAAAAATGAGTTCAACGCACACCCCAGGTGACGAAACTCCAGATGATGATGAAATCTTTCCTTTTATAGTAGATGCAGATACTGATAGAGGACAACACATATTTTGTCAAAATTTACTCGTAAATTTATTTGAACCCGGAATCACTCCATGTAAAACAGAGTTCCCCGATGTAAAAATCAAAAGACAAATCATAGATCACTATCTAAAAGATATATGCAACATAACACAACAGTATGGAATCTACTCTATAGAATTCACTTCCCCAAACCATAATAATAGAACATATACTATTCAAACAGACGACCTTGATTTAGAATTTTCAAAAGTTTTTTCAGAATATATAAAAAGCATCCAATACCATAACTCACAAAGAGCAAACTCCATTTTCACCAATGAAGTTTTCGCACTAATATATAGTTATATTTCGATATTAGAAAATGAACTCCCATTAACAAATGTCTCACCGACAGAAACATCTAAACATTTAAGAGTACGACATGAAATCACACTACTCTCTAGTTATTTAAACATTATTAAAGAAAATTTCACGAAAGACGACGTTTCACAACATACCAAACACGATTTACAAAAAATTTTAGCATGGTTCATAATAGATTATTTCACACACAATATTGATTTAATTGCACAAGCAAGAAAAAATTTTAGACCCCAAAATTCGAACGATGATACCGCTATCACAGAACAATCAGATTATGTTTGGGACCCCGAATGGTCTCATCCAGCATTTATAAGCTTCCCACAATCAATCTCAAGTCAAGCAATAAGTACAATATCTTACATAAGAGATTATGTAAGAGTAATACCATTAACAATTGATGCAACACCATTAAACTATAATACATTTTTACCCGATACACAAAATAATAGTTTAAACTCTACAGTCATACACAATGAAAACCTCAATGGAACTAGGAATCTTACTCAACAAGATATCCAGACACCATCACACTTCATAAATGAAGAAATTGTACACACAACAACTACACAACAAAGTATTTCACCAATACGCCCAAATTTAACAACACCAAGAAATACAAATCCTTCACAAACACAGGTAACCTTACAATCAACCGTTAAACCTTCGGTTGCCCCTAAATATTCACATATGGATTACCAAACATACAAACCCATGACAATACCATCAAAAACACGCAAAACATTCACTAGAAACAACTTTGCAGACCATAATTATAATTATACACATCCATCAAAAACAAATTATCAACCACAAAGAAATTTTAATCAATATACAAAACCTCGAAACTGGGATAACCCAACGGCCCAATATAATTCCACAAATTTTCAACCAAATCCTCCACAGGATCGCAGTGGAAATTACCCATTTTTTCAACAAAATAAAAATAAAAAACAAACATCTTATCAAATGGATTATTTATCCTCAGATGAAGATTTCTTACAACCAGATATATTTGCACCAAATACTCAAGAATATCGTAGACAAGGAATACAGAAAACACGTACAAATCATAGAAATTTTTCTCCACAATCAATAGATGCACAACATCAACAACCAATTCAACAACAAAATCCAATTAATACACAATCTTTTCAACCAATTCAACAACAAAATCCAATGACTACACACTCGTATCAACCATCACAAATGCAAAATGAAATACCACTCCCGTATTATCTTCAACAACATGAAATAACAAGAAACCAACTTTCAAATTTTTCTCAAATGCCAAATGCAGCTGAATCATTACAAATGACAATGAATCCATACCTTATGGGTGGATCATCAATAACATCAAACAAACCTTTAATGGTTTTCACAGGAACAGACCCTGAATACTCTGTAGAAGATTACTTAAATGCAGTAACAGCAAATTTGATTTTAAATATAGGACCTGAACCAATTAATACGCCACTACATCAAAACTGGATACATCGACGCACAGCGTTGATACAAACAACCTTAGATGGCGCAGCCCAAAAATGGTTTTCAGTACTACCTCAAGAAATAAAATCAAACTGGAAAAGATTTACACAAGAATTTTCAAAAATGTTTGACTCCGAAAGAAACAAACAACAACAAAGAGTTTTATGTAATGAAATTCGCAGATTACCAAACGAAACCATCAAGCAAATAGCAGTACGAATCGAAACACTAGTTCGAAAAGCATATTCATTAAATACACACGACTATAAAAACACTAAGATGACAGAAATCTTAATGATGACCTTAACACCACAATTAAGGAAAATAGCAATAAAAAAGAGAGCATCCCATCCTTCTTCAATTCGAGAACCCGATTTAGATTTTAGAAAACTAGTAGACAAACTAGAACAAGCAGAAATCACGATGAAACTAGAAGAAACGGAGAATTTGAAATTACAATACGTTAACAAAATTGAAACGACTCCCACTAATATTAATAATATACAAGAATCAGAAACAGATCTCGTTGAAAAAATCACTGAAATACTCAATATTTACGAAAAGAACCCGAACTTTAAAGGCAAACCATCTTTCAAGAAATGGTGTAATTATTGCCGACGATACGGACATAGTATTTCCGAATGTAGACAAAAACAGCAAGATAGTCAAAATAAACCTCAAAAATACAAAGAACCAAATAAATCATTTTATCAATACATGAAAAAAGATCAAAATCTACCAAACAAAAATGTATACAGCAACAACAGTTCAGGAAAACCACTCCCGAACAATACAAGCTATACAAGAAATCAATCTCCATATAACTCAAGTTATAGAGGAAGATCACCAGAACGAAGAAACACGTATAATTCATCACAAAATCACTACAATAGACCGAATAGTCGAAATAACTACTCCAGATCAAATTCAAATACACAACGATTTGTTTCTAGATCTAATTCCCAATCAAGAAATAACAACTATCCAAACAACCAATCACGAAATTCATCATACAATAGGAATAGAAACTACTCCTATAATAGAAATAGAAGTTATTCAAACAATCGAAATCAGAATTACCCGAACAATCGATCAAGGAATAACTCATATAATAGATCGAACTATAACAGACAAAACAATAATTACCAAAACAGATCGCGAAATAATTCACAAAATCGACACCCAAATTATAATAATCGTTATAGAAATTATTCCCAATCACCACACCGGAATAATAATCACTACAATAACTCTAATAATCGTCATAGAAGTAGTACACCTAAACATCAAAGACAAATCAATCAAGTACAAGCTAACCCAGAAACAACATCAGACCCCCCAGGTATTGATGACACAGTAACTGATACGTTACAACTCAATCAAATAAACTGTACATCATCAGATTCAGAAAGTGATACTGAAAACACTCTTGCTATCAATATGATAAAAGTCGAAAATGACTATGAATCTGTCATATATGAACAACCCTTTCCATCACACATATATGAAAATCAATCAGAATTTCTTCAAAATCATTACACTACACCCATAAATTCCACACCAACGACGCAAGAAACAAACGAGATTAACACTACAGATCAAACCAATAAAAATACCAAAACAAAATGCTTGAATACAAACCACATTTATCAAAATATACAAAAAGAACAACCCAAAGAAAAAATTTGGACAATACCATTTCTATTAGAAAGCCCAAGAAATAAAGAATTTCAACCACCAGACCTTGAAATAGATTTTTTAATTGATTCAGGAGCAGAATCAAACATAATAAACATTCCCACATGGAATGAAATAAAAACTTTACACCCAAAGCTAACACCTCTTGAAACCTCCAGTAAGTTAGCGACAGCACAAGGATCAACATTGATAAACTACGGAAAAATCCAATTATTTCTCCTCCCTACCAGAACAATGGAGCAAAGCAAACTTCTAAACAAGCCATTTAAACAAATATTCCATATTACTGATATTAAATATAACATCATTGGTATACCATTTATTTCAAAGTATATACCAACAATTAACATACTAAATAGTAAAATATTAATCAAAGATAAATATACAAAAACAAAAGAAACATCATTAACATTTTTTCAAAGATTAAATAAACAACCACCATTCTTTTCAAAATTTTATCCGATATTTAATCAACAAAGAAAACACCTGAAACCACTATCAGGAAACATCTATAATTTTTCAATAAAACAAGTTCATCAATATGATAAAGAACAAAACAAACAAAAATTTTATATGTCAGATTTTGAATTCAAACCTATTCATAAATTTTTCAAAATTACAATCTCTTCAATAAAATATTTGAAAAATTCGAATTCAGATATTATTTCCTTACATGTTTATAACAACACACCTTACCAAGTAACATTACCTTTAGGACTTTTAGGATATTGTGAAACTAACGCTACAATATCACCAATACACGAAAAAGCCTATCGCGTAAATAATATACTCCAATTACTAGATATTTGCCAATCTACAATTCTTAATGAAGAATTATCTATAAATAATATAATAAGTAACGAAAACAGAAATACGGATTATTTCACAAAAACTCCATATTTCAAACCTACATTCAACATCAGTAACTACACAGAGGACCAACAGAAATTTTTAACAATGTTTAATTTCCAACATTCACAAATAACACAAGACGAATTCGAAAAATTAGCCAAACAGCTAATTAAATATTCATCAGTCTATGCAACATCAAAATTCGATGTTGGAAAAATCAGTTCATCACTACATCTCCCATTAAAACCAGACGCAGTTTTCAAAAAACAAAGAGCAAGTAAAGTACCAATTCACTTACATGATAAAGTAAACAGATTACTCGATATTTTAGAACAGTACAATATTATATCACCAGTTAATAAAGAAGAACAACCAAAAGGCAACACATTCATCAACCCCGTTATCATTCTAGCTAAAGGAGAATCATTAAAAATCGTTCTCGATGCTAGATACCTCAATTCACTCATAGATGAATCAAAATGTAATTGGCCCATTGAACCAATACAAGTTATTTTAACAAAAATAAACGGCAAATACTTCACAACCGCCGACATGAATAGTGCATACAATCAAATGCCACTAGATGAACAATCACGACGTTTAACACAATTTGTTATCGGAAACCAACAATATGAATTCAACCGCTTATTCTATGGAATATCCATAGGACCAGCAGCATTTTCAGCCTTTATGAGCAAAATTTTTAGACCACTAATACTCAAGAAAAACGCAATCACCTATTTAGACGATGTTTTTATGCAATCACAATCAAAAGACGAAATGTTCAAAGTTTTAGAAACATATCACCAAATACTTCAGAATGAAAATCTGAAGGCCGCCCCCGATAAATCACATTTCTTTTTGACAAGAGTTAAATTCTTAGGACATAACATAGAAAGAAAAACAATCACTCCACTGAAATCACGCATTGACGCTATTCAAAAACTTCAACCACCAACAAATAAAAAGAAAATCCAAGAGTTCCTTGGAATGTTAAACTTTTTAAGTAAATATGTTTATAAAATGCAATTATATCTACGACCATTTTACAACATCCTTAGACAACAAAATAATTTTGAATGGAATACAGAACATCAAACACGATTCGAAGAAATAAAGAAACTTTTAACTGAACAAATTTCAAACACAATTCCAGACCCTGATCAACCATTTTATGCAATGTGCGATGCTTCGAACTTTGGCATCGGCGCAGCATTATTACAATCACATAATGGTACAAATAAAATGAACCTAATATCAGCAAATTCTCGATTATTCACTCAAGCAGAGCTACGACTCTCAACTCTAATGAGAGAATGTACAGCCATAATATATACACTTACAGAATATGAATTTCTGATACTTGGATCAAAACATCCCACAGTTTTATTCACAGACCACAAACCAATCATCTTTCTTTTTACACAGAAATCTAACCCAAACCACCGAGTTTACAGATTTCAACTAATTCTAATGAAGTTTCCAAACTTACATATAGTTTGGACTGCAGGAAAAAATCTTGCATTACCAGACACCTTAAGTCGAAATACACCACCTGAATTACTTACACGAAAAACAACAGTTGAAATACCCAAAAACATAAAATTCTACCTTGCAGAAAACGAAACATCACCTCGATTAGAATGCAAATATGCAGTTAAAACTGATATTGAACAATCACAAATAAATAATTTACAACATTTCCCACTTTATTTAGATTGTCAAAATAATCATTATGAAGTTGACCTACTTGGAACATCAACTTTTAAACCAATTCCATATTCTCAATGGATAAAAAATAACACCCAACAAAAACGAACAAAACAACACCTACCTAAAAAAGACCATTTTCCACTAATTGAAAAAGAAGATTTAACTGATAAAATAAATTTATCAGGACCACAAACAAATGATTCAAAATACACAATAAATCAAGTTTTTGACCTTCACGACCCACTTGATACAATACCCTTATCTAAATTCGAAGTTGAAAACATTTTTCTCCCCCCAACAGATACGATTACAATTTCAACACTGAAACAATATCAAAACCTTGACCCGATAATTCGACAACTAAAATCATGGCACAAATATAAAACTAAACCTATCAAAGCAGATTCAACCATTCTAGGAAACAAAACACTCCTCCGATACTTTCGCAAATTTAACAACACAACAATCAATGAAACTACAGACCTTTTAGAATACAATTTAAACGAATCCACAGTTCCCTGTCTCCCTATAAGTATGATTCTTATAGCTTTTAATATTTCACATACACAAAATATTAAAGGACACTCTGGATCAGAAAAAACATATTCAAATTTTATACAAAATTTTTACTTCCCAAATGCACCAATTTGGATAAAAGTACTATGCAATGATTGTATAGTATGTCAGCTAAATAAACCTTACCCAAATCAGAAACAAGTAGCACAAATACAAGATTTTAAAGGACAAAGTTTATACTTTAATCACCGTATCTCATTTGATACTAAAGGACCAATTTCACCCTCATCAGAAGGAAACTCCTACATTATGGTAATTGTTGACGCATTTACACATTATGTAGCACTTAATCCAGTACCACATTGTAACGCTTATTACGCATATACAACACTCTATGAACACTGGATAGCAAAATTTGGACTACCAGAAATTTTAGTTACAGACAATGGTACAGAATTCATAAATAATGAAATAATAACACTATGTCATTTATACAACATTAAACACAAACCACGTACATCTCATGCACCTTGGACAAACGGCTTAGTCGAAGGTATGAACCGTTCATTACAAGAATATCTTAGATGTATCATCAACGGAAATGATACAAAATATACCGAATGGTCAGCAGATGTAAAATTATTTCCCTTAGCATATAATTCACAAATTACGACAACTTTAGGAATGTCACCATACGAAATGGTTTTTAACCAAAAGCCACGCAAACCAATAATGTTTACAGCAAATTCACATAAAAACGCACAAGGTTATTGTCAACCAAATAAAGACTCAATTTGTTATAACCTACCTTTACATACACACGATGAAGATCATTTTCATCACCCACAAATTCTTAAATTAGCCTCCGGTACACACACCGAATGGATTTTAAATAGAGATAAAAAACACAATGAAATTTATCAAAAAATAACAAAAAAGTTATTACAAAGACAAAATATTAATGAACAAATCAATTCACGTTTTACACCAGCTTCCGATTTAAAAATTGGAACATTTGTTTTAATACCTAATTTTAATACTCACAAAGGAATTTCTAAAAAATTACAACCCCTCCGAAAAGGACCCTATCAAATAATTGCAAAACCCACAGATGTCACATATAAAATTATCGACTCAAACAAAAAAGAAATCGTTCAACATCGAAACAACCTATTACCTTATTACCCAAAAGAATACGCACTCCGCGAATTAACTCAATTATATTCTTTCACAGGATTAAAAATCATTCAAAATGAACCACATCTAAAAAACACAGAACAAAATGATAACCCCACCGAAACTCAAAACACAAAACCAACCGCCACCAAAAACAATACACAAAATCATAAAGAATCTCCAAAACAAAGAAAAAATAGAAAAATGACAGAACAAATAATACCCCAAGAAGAAATAGACAAATCAGAACATAGAAAGACAACAAGACTCCGAAATCAACCACGTAAAAACTACAAAATGTTCATCCCCCAATCTAAAATATTAAAGAAAGTAGAATTTAAAAAGTAATTTTAACATTCTATACTTCACAATCTTGAAACCTCCGTAACATTTTTCATTTCCATTTTTCAAAATAACATGCTCACAAAGTACGCAATAATTCTAGTTCAAAATAGACCAATAGGATTCATCCAATCCGCCACTTTCTCTAACTCAAACTAAGATCAATTAGACGAATAATCTAGAACTCCAGGCACATCTCTAACTATAACTTTACAACCTCCAGGTCAAAAATAAGCAAACCACTCCAACTTGACAGCTAAAATAAATATCACCATAATACCGTACCCCTCCCTTATCTAACAACCCAAAGATCAACAATATTTCCCCAACTCAGACCACGAATACCCCCAAAACAAATTTGATAACTTAGCCTAAAGTCACAAAATGAAGATTTTAATTAGCCTAAAGTATAAAAATCTCACCATACCCCGGATCATTTGACAAACAAAAATAAAGAAAAAGACGACCTCCCAGTCACCATGAAAATTGCCCCCAACAATTTTTTACGAAACTCAACCCACTTGTCAAAAAACTAATAAATAATTCGACCACACTAGAAAATCGCCTCAAACAGCAAAAAAACATTCGACCAAGAGATCATTTCTTAAATGCTTTTCTCTCAAACAGTCGCTCAAATATTTATCAATTTTAAACATTTTTTTTCAATACTTCAAGCCTTTATAATATTTCTTTTTGATATCATTGAATCTTTTCTAATAATCATAATAATTTTTTGTAACATTTTTTTAATTTTCTACACAATAATTGAACTATTCCTCCAACTTTCCAAAACCCTTGAATATATCCACAGGTACGATTTTAACAACTTGTCTAAATGATACGAACAATTTTCAGTAGAACTGATATTTTTTTATTGTTTGTAATTTTCATAACATTTCTATTATCCCTCATTTTGACAATATGTAAATGTATAAAGAAAGCAATCATCACACTTGCCCTAGCAACAATTTTTCTAATTCTTTTTTTAGAAGAATATTATAATAAACATAAACCTTCCCACTAAAGTAACAATTTAAAAATCCATCAAAAATTGCTACCCAACAGTCACAGAATCAGTCTTCACCGACATCATCCCAAGATAATCCAACACCACCTTCAACTACCCAAAACCCTCAAACATCTACACGAATTTCTTTTCAAGACAATCCATACACTTTTGAAGAACGGCACGCTCGTTTATCTGAACCACTAGAACCAGTTCAACGACAAGCATCCCTAAGTGAACCAACATATAATCTTTACCCAACACTACCACAAGAACTAAGTAGAATACGAAACCTTAGTCAAAACCAAAACACAACAGAAATAAATAGACAAATTATACATCCTCGACGAAATAGAAATTTTCAAACTCCCCGAGTTCATTTTGATATACCTCAATCCCCAACACAAACCACTCCAGAAAACACCACTGGTATCACACCAGAAACTCCTACACTTTTTTCACAACGAAGCACTTCCAGTCTACCTTCAGACTACTTAGGTTCAACACCAACATCTGAACAGATACGTGAAAATCCCTTTAACCCCCCAAACCTAACATCACGACTACCATATTGGACTACAAATTCATTCACACAAGGTGAACCAAATTTAGTCAATGACCCCATAGATATTTCTACGGATACAACAACATCCTCATCACTACCAGAAACATTATCACTACCATCAACACCATCAATAAGTCAATTTTCACCACTACCCTTTAACTTAAATTTTCCAAATAATCTCGACGCCAGATATCGAGAACAATCATCTGTAAATATTCCTTTAAGATTAGATTGGAATACATTCACAGCACCTCCACCATTATTTGGACAACATCAAGAAAGTAACCGCCTTCATAACTGGGCACTTAATAGATTACAATATCGCCAAGATATTCACAACGATATCCGTGATCACAATATTCAAATACTCCAACAAAACAGTTTACAATTAAAGTTTGAAATCACAGTTAAGTTAAATAATATTACCCAACATCCCTACCCATTAAATCCACCTAACATAACAGCTCAATCACTACCACCACCGTTTATAACTACTGAAGTAATATACAAATACGACAGATACACCAAAAACACAATTGGTTACATTACATTTTATAATCCATACTCAGGATTATCATACACATGTATATTCTAAAATTATTAATTTTTCTCCAAACCCTTTTCCTAATAACCTCAAATCAAAACATAAACCCTTCCCCTCGTACAGGACCACAAGATTTATTAGTAACACATTACGATTGCGAAGAAAATGAACAAAAAACACTACATAAATATGCAATCAATCAGGTATCACAATGTGAAACAGAACCACAAGCTATAGAAACCACAGATATAATAGCAACACTCTATTCAAAAGCCCGAGCTACAACAGTTACAGGTTATAAATTCACAGCAACATTTTCCGAAAAGAAAGTACATTGTTCACAAGTCTCGAACGGAAACAAAAACCGACTTGACCATGAATCATTCTACCAAAGTAATATAGAACGTCTTTTACATCTCAATCCCGACGATTGTAAAAATGAATTACTTAGACTAAACATCACACAAAATAAAAACTCCCAAAGAAAATTAGTTAATTTTCAAGTTTTTTCAGACTCTGTACATCAATCACAACTTGAAAGACACCAAGGACATATAAAACTAGACGAAAAATACCCGTATAACGGCGCACACGGACGATTAACCTATGACCTACACGATAAACATTGGATACCACACATTGGTATAAATAACCCATCAAACTGCAAAGCAGACACGAAAAATAAAGGATACCAAGAAATAATGTTTTTCGATTGGAAAATACAACTCGAAAAAATACAACTCACACGAGATTTATCTGATAATACAATGATCTATCAAGGAATCCGACTACCTTGTAAAAATGATCAAGGATATTGCGACCCTACAACAAGAACACAAGCAACAATTGTTTGGTTCCCCGAAGACACATGTACAACATTTCAAGTAGCAAAAATACACGCTCGTATGATAAAATTTCACGAAAAATATTTCATACAATCAATTCCATATGAACAAGTCCATCCATCACGCAAACTAAGTTCCGATTTTAGAAACATAGACAATATAGAAAATAAATTGACACGTTTTCAAATATATCAAGAAACAGAACTTGCATGTAAATACAGGAATCCACTTCACAGAACACAATACTCTGAAATATTAGTTGAATATGAAAAAGGATTCGACATGACCACTGGTAAAGTAAAAATCGACCCATACGCCACAGGTCATCCTCTAAACGAAGGAACATCCTATATACCAGTTAATTTTCAAAAAAGCAACGGACAACCTGGTGGACATCCAAAACCTTCTGACACCAGAAGCACACGCTTACAAGAATTATCACTAATGAATACTACATATTTTGGTAATATCCACTATGATATTCATTTGGATATGAAACTAGACTATACAATTAGCCGCATTTTTCAAGAAATGTCACTCTCCGAATTAGAAACACTACATCAACTATGCGAATTAGAACGAACACAAATACTACAATCACTTGCACTAGCAGTATTAAAAATACCCTACGCAGGATACTTATTATCAGGAAATAGATCAAATTTTTTAGACTACGAAGGAAACATTTTATGGTTTTATACTTGTACTAAAAAAGTATCACCACTATACGTTTTTGAAGATAAACGATGTTATAAAAGGATCCCTATCTTTTATAAGAATAAAGTACATTTCGTGGATACACTTTCACGAAGAACCTATTTCTGGGATACCGCAGTCCCATGTGGATCAGAAAATAGCCACAATGTAGTACAACTAAACCCTGATGAAAACAAATATTATCTTCTCACTCCATATCCCACATTAATGCAATCACTCAAAAAATTTTCACCAGAAAGCATTCGCGCTATTGCTCGAAACCCAAATATAGACTTACAATCAATAGGAATCTATTCAAAATCAGATATTCAACATCACATTAGAACACAACAATTCCAAGAATTATTAACACAAATGGACACTATACAAAGACAATCAATAGACCAAAATTTACGCAAACTTGCAGAAACTGCAGGATTTGCCGATATCTACACGCAAGACTATAGCGGATATTTTAAAGACATTAAAGATTATATATATCTAAACGGCGAAAAATACCGTCCCCAAGATATATCACCAATTAACATTTTTAGCTTTGTTACACTCAAAAATGAGATCCTAGATTTTCTAGGATGGCCCTACTACATCTTAGAAAAATTGACTATTTTATACGCAATGTTTAACTTTATTGGATTTCTTTTCTCACTCTTAAAAGGAATCTACAATACATGTGCTATACACACACAAGTAAACAGACAAGCAAGCGTAGCACGCATACTTTTTGCAGGATTTTTTGGAATTTTTTCCACATCTATAAACAAAATTCTTTTAGACGCACAAATAAAAGAATATAACACAAAAATAACAACACGACAAAATACATACGACGAAGAACATAACAATGTCGACCCACAGCCAACGGCACCACAATTACCACCCCTACCAAATAACCATCCACTATCCCTAGTCCCACGAAATTTTAGAAATTTAGCAATCACACATAATCCAAACTTTAGACTCACCACATTACAAAGTCCCGTCCAACATATAATGACACATCAATCACAAGATGATAATACTTACGAACAAATTATTGAACAACCACATACCACCGCTTTTCAATCTCAAAATAATAATTTTTTTAGCCCACGATGAGCCGCCAACTTGGATCACTCCATCGATCAAATTCCCATCCAACCAACCTTACCTCTTCAATCCCAATAATACCACTTTTTGCTTTTCCGCCACCCGATTTTCCATCTAGCAATGTAACATCAGGCATGAATTCCGACACTAACTCACAAATTTCAGTTTTATACTCCATTTCACAGCTAAATAACCCGAATATTGAAACCCCCGACGAATTTGCCGACTCAGAACCATCTCCATCCAATAATTTTCATAACCCTTCTAATTTTTCTCAACCTCCTTTTCAACCCATATTGTCCAATAACCCTGACCCAATCACTCCGACACCCTCTTATGCTTCCCAAGTTACCCCAACCTACTCCTCATACCATTCTGACCAATCATCTCCAGACACCCCCCGAATCTCCCCAGAGCTAGACAATTTTATTACCCTCCAACAACAACCCTACCACCTTAACACCCCGACCATAAACCAAATCTCCTCCAATACAACTTCATCCAATCCCCCTACACCCTCTTCAAATTATACTGAATCATTAGCACCATCATCCACATCAACTGAATCCTCACTCAACACTAATAGAGCTTACCGCACTTTTAAAAGAAAGTTCCCCAACCATCCTTTCCCAGCAAAACCAGGAACAGCCCGTGAATACATCAACCACCCCCAGCATACTAACACTAGAGAATTTTTAGCTATCACTTTACCCTCATTTCCACAATACACCTTAAACACCCCTCATGACGCTAACGAAACACGCAACTTTGTAGACGAATACGTTTTAATGCCCACTCTCTCTTGGACCTCATACTATCATTTCACTAACCCTCTTTGCTTACCTTTAACCAACACATCCATCGATATAGACCGAAACAAAGACATGCTATATCGACTAACTACACCACTCACCGCTAGACAATTTACTTACGTAGGATATAAAAAATCACTAAAAATACACACTGCACCTAGAGCTAATGAATATACACTAGAATACTACGATCACAACATCATCAGAGCTAACCAAGATCAATTCTTAGACGATGATCGCTTCGCTAACCCACAAATCACCGAGAAATTTTTCATCAAGACACCATATGTATTTACACTAAACATCTTCGACCGAAAGTTTGATCACATTATTTCAGAAGCACTAACAAGCACACAAGCGTACGAAAGTTTTAAAGAACGCTTCCAAATCTTTTCACTAACCTTTCATTTCCTTGCACCACCCGAAAGAGATTTACACTGCTCACACGATATTATGTTGCGAACTAAACAAACACATACATACAGTTACTATCGTTTCATCCAAAATCACTTTGACCTCCACACACCCTCTAGACAACCACACCATCGCTTTCAATTCATCAATTCAAAATACACTTCACCGTATTTCCTAAATTTCACATATTGTATTAAAGATACTAACCTTCATGGTATTCTTCGTAATTATGACCCCATAACCCAAATGTATATTTTCTGCCCCATCACCAAGACCTTCAACGCCGAAGAATCCCGACCCTTCCTTATCCCGCACGAGTTTGTACAGCCTATAGAAATCCCCATTTTAGAATTCATCCACAACACTAAATTTAACCACAAATTATATAACTTAATCCAAAACACACCTTATGAGTTTGCAGTAGGCACTGAAGAACTAACCACTATTAAGGCACTTCAATTGCTTTGGCCACTGCTTCAAACTAAAAATATCATCCGTATCTTAGCTAAACTACTAACAACTTCAGAACTAATTCACGATATCTTCCCCCACGGTTTTTTCCCCGACGACTAACAGGTAAGTATGAATTAAATGAATATAACTAACTAATTAAAATATTAAAAAACTCACCATTCTTTATTCATGTTTTCTTTAGATTTTTAGCCTTCATCTTCGATCATCTGAAAAATTCACAAAAGAAAAATAAAAAATAGCAAACTTCTTCAAAACTGTTTAAGACCCTTTTAACTTTTGCACCAACAATTAAATAAATATAATACCAATGCAGTAAATTAATTTATAAAATTTTCCCCCAAAGCAATAAATCTACATATGATGAAAATTTGTATCTTAAAATTCCCCCATTACTAGCAGTAAATTTCCAAATTTTATGCAGTAAATTAATAAAATGCAATTGCAGTACTAACCTTTTGATATTTTCATTCATTCGCACAGAAATTCTATCCACACTCACACAGCTCGCCCACGAAGAATTGTTTAAAATAATGAATTTCAGTTTCAAGTTTTCACACTCAACAACTCTAACATATAATAACAAGTTTCAAACTTTCCTTTAACCCGGTTGGAAAGGAATCATATACTAAACAAAACTAACCAACGCAGCTTACTAAATACCACAAATCATAAAATAACAGCATGACTTAGAAAAGGAAACCAACGGTACCCAAACCGGATTAACCCAGTTTAAAACTGGATAATTTATTCTTTTGAAGACTATTACAAAGTCTTAGAAAGAGATAATAAAACACAAAAAAGTCGAAAGACAAACCCATACCACAAACAATTTGCTTTTTGGAAAAAGTACATAACCAACAAGACATAAGTAAAACCACAACAAACCCAACATAAAATGTTGTCACATAACAGGACTCATCATAAAAACCGCATGAAATCATACTCCCACACCTGGCCTAACCCACCAGGAAAGGACGTCCTGAGCATGCTCTATAGCCGGCCTAACCCACCGCGCTACATCCACGCTTTGTGACCACACCTTTATTTTTAATAAGAGCTACTCAAGGGTGAGTAACTCTTCAAAATAACCGAACTAAAACAAAAAGCTTTTGTGAAAACAACTAACTAAAATCATTATTAAAAAATATTAAACTAATAAAAGTTTTATAAAATGTAAAATCACATGATGCAATATATAGATCAGAATACAACACCAAGGACGAACATCAAAAGACAAGACGACCTCACTACACTCGAGAGAGAATGACCAACTACAATCGATATGCCGCTCACAATCACAACTCAAAGGATTTAGAGTACGACTTGACTTCGCAGAAAAGGACTTCATTGAACTAGACCAATGACCACCTCGATGTTCAAGTATACGTACAGATCCGAGTAACCAGGCATCCCCTCCATGCACAATCTCCACGCCATTCCCGAGCTAGATCAAACACAAAAGAAGTTCTCTCCGAAGAACAGAAAAACCTGACATAGCCAACCATTCTGAAACCAGAATTGATGCTGTTGCAGAGACTCAGTCGTTGTCACAAGAAGAACACAACGTCTTGTGTCCTCAATTCCAGATCCCTGGAACTTCCTTAACAAAAGGAAACAAAAGAAAAATGATGTTCGCCAAATACCAACGTCCATCATCCATCCTTGAACTACAGAAGAACTGTTCTAAAAAACTCTGTAAAACCCGGATGGGTGGAACCTGATCTAAACTATATTTTATGATTGGATAAATTAAATGTTTTACCAATGTAAAGTATTTAATATTAACCAATCATGATCCATCTAACTAACAACCCACTTATTTGTAAGTGCTGAAGTTACTTGTAATTTCAGCACCAGAGAGATTTGAATTTAACTTAGAAATTAGTTGGACTCTCCCGAGCACTTCAGCAGCCGCAATAAACCAGTATACCCTAGATCTATTGAGCCTAGCAGAGACTAGTTAAACAACCTGAGACTAGATAGTATAAGAGTAAGATTAGGATCGGTATTAGACTAAGAAGTTGCACGAATCTATCCGGCCGAAAATAAGATAGCGTGACGAGCAGACGGTGTACCCTATCCGAAATTACTCTATGAGTTATACACCCCAGTCCTAACTCACTCTGATAAGTGT
>NC_087062.1:97594057-97613954 GCF_963678635.1 Symsagittifera roscoffensis
TTATTTTTTGATTATTTGCTTTCGTGTACGTATGTTTTTGTATAACTTGCAAAAATGAACTTTTTTCACATGCTTAACAATTAATTTTTAGACGTATAACTACAACAAGGTGTGTGACAAAATCTGATAAGTTACGTACACGAAAGGTTGTGTACGTATGTATAGTCCGTATGCGGTGTTTGTGAGTGTTTCCAAGGCTGCGTATTCGTTTGCTTCTGAATAGTTATTAATTTCATCATGAAAATTGAGTATTTGTGAGTGAAGTCTTGTCAGCAGCTAAAAATTGCACTAACAGCTAAGTTTTTGTTCCGACTTTCGATACGAAAGTAACGGAATATTTGTGCTCGGGGTGGGTTTTTTTTCTTCAGACAAATTTCGGCTTTTTAACTAGCCATTTTTGACGGAATTTTTTTATATCATTCAAAAGGTATTGTTGTCTTGAGCTCAAATTTGAAAAGATATTTCACCTGTGATCATTTTTTGTAAAGTTATTAGGGTTTAAAGATTGCCATTTTGGCCATTTTGACCAATTTGGGACAATTAACGCGCGATATAATTCGCGCTTTTAACGCGTAAGCGGAGATTTAATCCGTCTTATAAATCGTTCCAAATTGGTTGAACGAAGCTTATTTGCCATAATTGATTTGTTAAAAGGAACGAAATCTCTTTTTTTGTACTTTATATGGCGTGTGGGAGGATGATTTACATAAAAAAATTTCAAATTTAAAAAAAAAAAATTTCATTTTATTTTATTTAATTTAATTTTTTTATGTTATTACTGCTGCTCCACAAAACTTAAAAGGCAGTCGGAACATTCAGGGCTTCGCCCTGATACGAGCAGTCTTGTTTTCTTTTATTATCTATTTGGCTGGAGTTTTTTCAGTGGATTTCACAAAATACTATGGAAGGACTTAATATTACATATGGATCTTCGTCTAACTAAGTATGTGTTTGCATACTCGCGTCGGCATATCAGTGTAATAGTTTATTCGTTTAAAGTTGTATTGAAATAATTTTTATTGTGTAAGTTATCGCATTTTTTTTTTGCTCATCAGAACAATTTGAGTTGTATAAAAATTAGTTTAAATAAATCTTATACCGCAGTTTCAAGTTGGTTTTAGTGTTAATCTTCTAGAATTGTTTACCAGATAAACAATTGAATTGCGTCGTGTTTGTATCTATGTAATTGAAAGAGAAGTATAAGTGATTTTTTTAAACCATTCGAAAAAATTTGGGACATAAAATTGTAGTTGGAGATACAGATTCGAAGTCTATATAACTTCTTCTACCTGCTTTTTTTAAATCTGAGTTCTTTCACTAGTTGCTCAATAAGAACAAATTATTAGTCAGCTCTTGTTCACATAGATTTGATTTAAGTGTATGTAGATGCTTTTTTTGAATATGCAAGCAAAGTATATCGGTATGATTATATGAATGTGGTTATTTATTTCTGTATGTTCTTATATAATTGTAAGTGCTGATTTAGAAGCACATCAAACCATTATTAGACAATTACAACTAACGTGTAGCTACAACTCTCAAGTAAAACCATAATTTCAATTCAATAATTGTAACTAGAGGTACAGTTAAACTCAGCCAGGCTTAGTTTAATTCTTGATTTCTGGAAAATTTCACAAAGACTTTGACTGTACCAGACACTATGTTAAAACATAAAATCTTTGCCTACGTAGACTTATAGAGCGTATACTAGAGTTTTGTTTGAATATACTTATTCATGATCTTGCCAACTTCGTACCTACAAAGAGAACTAAAACTAAAAAAAAAAGCTTTCAAAATTTTTTTCTTGATTCACGAAAAAAATCATCGCGTACATTGTATACAGGTTTTGTGTTTGATTCGATGTGTAAAAAGCAGCTAAACTGGTAGTCATAAAAAAAATCTTACAGACTCCTTAAAAAACGTATTCTTTCCAAAATTTTCCAGAATATATCACATCACCGTTTTTTTCAAATGCATTGACCAAATTATAATTTAGAAATGTCTACGTTCGATTATAATTATTGTTAATTTTTTTCTGACTCTATTGTAGTTCGAAAAAAAGCATTCAAAAATTTTTTTCTTGATTCACGAAAAAAATCATCGCGATTTTTGTATACAGGTTTTGTGTTTGATTCGATGTGTAAAAAGCAGCTATACTGGTAGCCATAAAAAAAATCTTACAGACTTCTTAAAAAAACGTATTCTTTCCAAAATTTTCCAGAATACATCACATCACCGTTTTCTTCAAATGCATGGACCAAATTATAATTTAGAAATGTCTACGTTCGATTATTATTATTATTGTTTTTTTTTCTGACTCTATCGCATTTCGAAAAAAAAAGCATTCAAAATTTTTTTTCTTGAGTCACGAAAAAAATCATCGCGAACTTTGTATACAGTTTTTGTGTTTCATTTGATGTGTAAAAAGCAGCTATACTGGTAGCCATAAAAAATCTTACAGACTTCTTAAAAAAACTTAATCTATCCAAAGTTTTCCAGAATAATTCACGTCACCGTTTTCTTCAAATGCATGGACCAAGTTATAAATTAGAAAGTGTCTACGTTTGATTATTAAGATTACGAATTTTTTTTTCTTTGCCTATAACATGAATCTTTGCCTACATAGACGTATAGAGCGTATACTAGAGTTTTGTTTGAATATACTTATTCATGATCTTGCCCACTTCGTACCTACAAAGAGAACTAAAACGAAAAAAATAAGCTTTCAAATTTTTCTTTCTTGATTCACGAAAAAAATCATCGCGTGCTTTGTATACAGGTTTTGCGTTTGATTCGATGTGTAAAAAGCAGCTATACTGGTAGCCATAAAAAATCTTACAGACTTCTAAAAAAAACTTAATCTATCCAAAGTTTTCCAGAATAATTCACATCACCGTTTTCTTCAAATGCATGGACCAAGTTATAAATTAGAAAGTGTCTACGTTTGATTATTATGATTATGAATTTTTTTTCTTTGCCTATAACATAATTCTTTGCCTACGTAGACGTATAGAGCGTATACTACAGTTTTGTTTGAACATACTTATTCATGATCTTCTCCACTTCGTACCGACAAAGAGAACTAAAACGAAAAAAAAACACGTTCAAATTTTTTTTTCTTGATTCACGAAAAAAAAAACATCGCGAACTTTGTATACAGGTTTTTTGTTTGATTCGATGTGTAAAAAGCAGCTATACTGGTAGCCATAAAAAATCTTACAGAATTCTTAAAAAAACTTAATCTTTCCAAAATTTTCCAGAATAATTCACATCACCGTTTTCTTCAAACGCATGGACCAAGTTATAAATTAGAAAGTGTCTACGTTCGATTATTTCATTATGAGTTTTTTTTCTGACTCTATTGTATTTCTCTTTGAAAGATTTTATGTGTTGTCTCTATATATAATTTTTATTGTAATCATGTTTTATGTAGAAAATTAATGAATTTCCAGCAAGTTTTATGTAATTACGTTTTCTAGATAAAACATCATTGCGCGTGGTTCTTTTTCATACTCATTGTGAATTGACCAATCAAAATCGAGAAAAGGAGACCAACAAAAATTGAAAAGAATAATGACAAAACTGGTTTTAGTGATGCTTTTCAAACAGAAAAAAAATAGATATAATTCAATGAAATTAATATTTCTTTAATAAGTTTCATTTCAATTGCTTAACAGTTATAGTAGAAGAATCGTACTCCCTCTTGACAAGGTTTAAACATGTTGGTGCTAGTGCGCTGTCTTTGAAAAATATCTGCCAAAACTCCATTTTTTAAACCAAGAACAGAAAACCAGGTTTCGATGCACTACGTCACTAAGGTTGTTATCTGAATTTTTGGACCACTCGTTTGTTTTGTTGATCTCTTTTCAGTCAGATGGTTTTTCTGTTAGTCAAAAAGCGCATGTGAACGTGATGTCGTGGGTTTAAGCTCACTTAGTGTTCGTGAAATTCTAGGTCACACCTTGTTGATTTTCTACAAGACTGCAAACAGTAACCCGGGAAAAATTCATATCGAGTGTACAAAACTTTGCGGTATGGCTGTTTTATTTAGCGGGCAATAGACAACGCGGCGTTGCTCGTGAACACTTCTCACGGGTTTAGTCGCTGGTGTCTGGTTTTACACCAAAAATAGCAGAAGCAAAAATTAGGCCAAACAGATAAACAGAAAAAAAAAGTGTACATATAATCACCTATCCATCGAACTCGAACTCATATACGTTTTTTTGTTTCCTCACATAATCTGTGAATTTCTCTGGTTCAATCTAATTCTTGCTTTACACGGGGAAAAATGCATTTTTCATAGAAGTGAAATTTGAAGCATACAGACCATACTAGTGGGAGACGTTTCCCAGGACAAGCACCGACTTTAAATTTCAGTTCAGCCTGCCGAAACATTTGTTCAATTATGCATTTACCCATTGCATACAGTTTATGCATTTTTTTCTTTCGAAAATGATTTAGTTAAAACAGAATACAAAGCAACTGCTGTAGTTTCATTGTAAAGTATCGCGAATTGTGAACTAATTCAAAAAAAAATTGATCAGACGTCTAGAACGCTATTTTTCCGGATTTGAGTCTGGTTGGTTCGTGAAAATTGTCTGATCTTGAGAACTGAAATACTTAACTGGGGTTGCCGGCTGCAAGTGGTTTCCAACCAAAATCGTTTAGTTTTGGCTTTACATTTTTGTTCCGACTTTCATAACGGAAGTAACGGAACTTTTTTGCCCGGTGTGATTTTTTCAGCCAATTTTCGACTTTCAACAAGCAGTTGTCGACGGAAAATTTTATGTCAATCAAAACTTATCATGTCTTGAGCTTAAAATTGAATTGATGTTTCAGCTGTAATTGTTTTTCATCTAGTTATGGGGGTTTAAGAATCGCCATTTTGGCCAATGTGGGAAATTTAACGCGAGATATATTTTGCGCTATTAACGGGTAAGCGGAGAAATAATCCGTCTTAGAAATCGTTTCAATTGAGTTGAATTAAGCTTATTGATTTATTAAAAGGAACAAAATTCATCACTTGGTACAAATTATAACAAATCACAAATTTATTTTAAAAAAAAAACATTTTTTTTGTTTGTATTTTTTATTTTAATTTTTTAATACTAATAATTTTCTTAGTTATTACTGCTCCGTAGACCTTAAAAGGCAGTTGGAACGTTCAAGGCATCGCCCTGATACGAGCAATCTTGTTTTTTTTTCGATTTTTGTAGCGAAAGTATTGGAGTCTTTGTGATCGGGGTGGTTCCTTTTCTGTAGACAAGTTTCGACTTTTTAACAAGCCATTTTTGACGGAATTTTCTAAAGTTCTTCAAAAGGTATGGTTGTACTGAGCTCAAATTTGAAAAGATATCAGATTTCGCCTGTGATCAGTTTTCGTAAAGTTACAGGGTTTAAAATTAGCCGTTTTTGCCAATTTGGGATCTGTGAAAACAGCCAAAAAGTTTCATTTTCGTGTTTTGGGACCTATAAATAGAATCATTTGCATAGTTCAAGATAATATTTGCTACCAGCCATTTTCTTTCCGCTCTTGGAAAAACGCTTAAAAAAATTATTCCCATTTTGGGAAAATGCTTGTCATACAGTTCTCAAATATAAGAAAGTAAGAGACATATTGAGTTCATGCTGATTTTTAATTGAAAGAAGTAGACTTATAGGAGAGTAATAGACATGTTGTTTTAATTCAAGTTTCTAAAAGCACGAAATGTTGGGCAATAGATAGAAATGCATGACTAGCATTTTTTTTTCAACCCAGGTATGGCCTTGCTGAGAAGCGGGCTTGCTATTTAATTATTTTGCATAAAAAAACTGTTTCGATTTTCAGTTTTTGATTTGAGAAAGCTTTGGCTTTTTTTGTTTTTCACGAAAAAATCTTAACGAAAATGTGGCGAAGTGTTTGTGTTCCGTCTATCCAAACAAAACTAGCGTCTATCCAAACTTCACTTGTGATCATTTCTCGTAAATTTGATGGGAATTTAAGAATCGCCACTTTGGCCATCTTGGGACAATTAACGCGCGATATATTTCGCGCTATTAACGCGTAAGCTGAGATTTATACCATCTTGTAAATCGTTCCAATTGGGTTGAATTAAGCTTCTTTGTCGTAATTGATTTGTTTATATGATTAAAATCTATCACTTCGCACTTCATATGGCGTGAGTTTTGCAAAAGTCTCAAACTTAAAAATAAAAGTTTTTTTTTTACTTTTAAGTTTTCATGTTATTACTGCTTCATAGATATTAAAAGGCAGTCGGAACATTCATGGCTTTGCCCTGATACGAGCAGTCTTGTTCAATTGTCAAATTGAATTGAAACGAAACAAATGTATCGAGCGCTGAAATTTATTTTAAAGAGGCTAATTTTAAAAGCTTACTTATATTCTACCACGATTACTAAAATAGCTCAAAGTTTCGGCTTAACTTTTTTGAGCCAGTGTTCTCAAAAAATATAAAAAATTATTTACGTCAAAGCCGTCTGTTTCAGTAATGTCTTCTTTTTAAGGAGATATGCATTATTTTTCCTTTTTTTTTGGTCCTACCAAATGTCGGGAATCAATGTTTTTATCACGATTTGTGTTATAACGTTTTTTGTTATGAGTTTCATCATTCATCTTCATATTGTTATCCTTACTACTATTGTGATATACAGTTATTTGTTTGTGGAAACCCCAAAAAAAATTTTTTTTGTATTTTGAAATCTATATACAGAACCCTTTGCATAGTGAGGATATTTGTTTTTACTAGCCCTTTTCTTCCCATTTTTGGAAAAACGTTAACCATTTTATTCCCATTTACGAAAAAAATGCTTGTCAAAGAATTCTCTTATATAGGATAGTAAGAGACATTGATTTCATTCAGATTTTTAATTGAATGAAATACAACTGTAGGAGAGTAGTAGACCTGCTGTTTTAATTTAAGTTTTTATATTTACGAATTGTTGAATTATAAATGGAAATGCTTGACTAGCAGTTTTTCTCAACCCCAGTATGGGCTTGCTATTGACTTAATTTGCATAAAAAATACTGTTTCGTTTGTCAATTTTTAGGTGATTTTTTTCAGCAAATTTCTGACTTTTTAACCTGCGGTTTGTGACGGAATTTTTTATATCAATCAAAAGGTATTCTTGTCTTGAGCTTAATTTTGGAAAAATATTTCATCTGTGAACATTTTTTATAAAGGTATTGGAGTTTAAGGACTGCCATTTTGGCCAATTTGAGACAACTAACGCGGGATATATTTCGCGCTATTGACGGGTAAGAGGAGATTAAATCCGTCTTAGAAATCGTACCAAAATTGGTACCAAAAGAGTCTGAACATTCAAGGCTTTGCCTTGATAAGAGAAGTCTTGTTGTGTTGACTTTTGTAGCAAAAATAACGGAATCTTTGTGCTCGAGATGGTTTTTTTCTTCAGATATTTTTCAACTTTTTAATTAGCCTTTTTGACGGATTTTTTAAAAATCGAAATTTTTGATATTTCACATTTGATCCTTTTCGTAAAATTATAGGGGTTTATGGGTTGTCATTTCGGCCAAATTGAGACAATTGACGCGCTATATATTTCGCCCTATTAACCTGTGAGCGGAGATTCAATGGGTCTTAGAACTCGCTCTAAATAGCTTGAAGGAAACTTATTTGCCATAACTGATTTGTTTCTAGGAGCAAAAATTATCACTCTGTGCTTTTTGTGGCGGGGGCGTTCAACAGTGCCGAAGTAAATCAGTGCCGAAAAAAGCGGGAAAATTTCAAATCAATTCAAACGCGGTAAATTACTGACGCTAATTAACAAATAAAATAACTAAAATTTTGGCGCCAAAATACCTGCAACTGCAAATTAAATAACTATTTTGGCGCCACAACGTCTACGTTGCAAGTTTTTGAGCTCAAAATCCTAAAGTTTCATTTTAGATTGTAAACGTTTGCCATTTTATTGCTGATTGCGGCACTTATTATTTTAAAATTTGTTCAAGTCTTTGGCACTGTTGAACAAAGTTTTTATTTTCGGCGCTGTTAAGCTAATTTTTTTAGCCAACAGGTTACTAAACTGTTGGCGTGTGCCTTTAATCTTTCAAAAGTTATTGTTATCCTGAGATTGAATTTGAAAAAACATTTTACCTGTTATTATTTTTCGTAAAGTTATGGGGGTTGAATTATTGCAATTTTGGCCAATTTGGGACAATTAGCGCGATATATTGCGTTATTAACGCGCGTAAGTGGAGATTTCATCCGTCTTAGAAATCGTTCCAAATTGGTTCAAGGAAGCTTTTATGCCATAATTGACTTGTTAATAGGAGCAAAATCTATTTATTTGTACTTAGTATGACGTGTAGGAGGATTTTTCCAAGAATTTAATTTCATTATTTTTAAAAGTTTCATGTTATTACTGCTCTATAGTCCTTAAAAGGCAGTCGAAACACTCACGGCTTCGCCCTTATAAAAGCCGTTTTTTGTAGGTTTAAATAGTGAATGCTATCAAACTCAATGTTCTTTTAATCTCAGTTAAAATGAGCAAAGTTAATTTCCAACTTTAGTCTGCTTGCTAGAAATTAGCGCAGGCTGTTGAGTTTAGCAACAATTTCTTGTTTTTCCGACTTCGATACGAAAGTAACGGAATATTTGTGCTCGGCTGGGTTTTTTTTTACAGACAAATTTCGACTTTTTAACTAGCCATTTTTAACGGAATTTTTTTATATCATTCAAAAAGTATTGTTGCCATGAGCTCAAATTTCAAAAGATATTTTACCTGTGATCATTTTTTGTAAAGTTATGGGATTTAAAGATTGCCATTTTGGCCAATTTTTGACAATTGACGCGCGAGTTAATTTGTCTTAAAATTGTTCCAAATTGGTTGAAAGAAGTTTATTTGCCATAATTGATTCGTTACAAGGAGCAAAATATATCCTTTTCTACTTTATATGGCGTGTGGGGTGATGTTTAAAAAAAATTTCAAATTTTTAGAAAAAAAACTTTCATTTTATTTTAATACTTTTAATTTTTTAATGTTATTACTGCTCCACAAACCTTAAAAGGCAATCGAAACATTCAGGGCTTCGCCCTGATACGAGCAGTGTTGTTATATTAGCAAACGGTTTCTTGTACAATAAATTGTTTTGTGGATAGATCTGGATTCCAACCAATTTATTGAGGCTGAGAGATTAATGATTTTACACTTGAGATAATTGCAAAGCAAAAAAGATTTTGCTCCCCCAACGTCAATTTTAATTATTTTGCTGTTGAAAAAAGAAAACTTCTCGGGATAGACTCGAACTGCAAGACTTTGTTTGACAGGGTGCTTTTCATCTTCTAAGCTATTTGCTCTGCAGTTAAACTCTCTCATAAATTCCAAATCAAGTTTGAAGTCGGATTTGCTTCAATTTTGTCCCGTCAGGATTTCAAAGCGTGTTTTCAGCTTGTCTGTATCTTTCAACAAAGTGGGGAATCCCATCTTTGAAAAATGTTTTTAAAAACAGGTATTTGTCAAATGCCTGAAAAAAAAAGCTTTTACCTTTTGTCACGAAAACTATTTAGACATGTTATGCGGCACTCGAAAAGTTCAAGGATGTGCCCTAAATAGTTTTGCGTTGTTTCTGGCAGCTAACACTTAACACATAAATTTTCTTCTAATATAGCTTTTACAATATACAAAATGTAAGTTCTAACTGATTTTAAATGACGGTTCATTCAGTTTTTGAGGTCTTCTTTGTCTGCAGCTGTACTGTTAGTACGCAGGATCAAAGGCTGCCCAGTCCTCCATACCTTGCATTGGATCCCCCTCTGCACTGGCGCGGTGTGTCTGTCCCGTGGCTCGTTCAGCAATTCTGTCATCATCTGTCGCAACGCCTGGTCATTTTTCATTTGTCTGATGCTTCACGCCGTGACCTGAAAAAAAAAGAAAGTAAAAAAAGCTTCAAACTCAAAAAAGATTCGACAAGAAAGAAAAAGCTATTTTAAAATTGCAAAATGACCAATTAGCAAAGAATCTTTTAAAGTAAAAGGAATAATTCTTTCATAATTGCAGGATAAATTCGTTAAGACAAGCAGGTCGCTCTAAGAATGAAATTTTGTGTCCGAAGTTTTTGCTACAATCAGATATCGAGAATGCTAACCCTTAGAAACTATGGATGATACTAAAAATGATAAAAAAAGATGATATTTTAGTATTGAAACTTACTTTCAGAGCTGCAAAAACTTTTCATGTGGGACATATGTTTCGGGACATACGCGGGACATATGTTTCATATCTATACAAAACATATCTGCGCGTTCTGTTCTATGGTGAGCAGCCCGGTGTTACGATTACAGAGTGACTTATCAGCAGAAGTTTTTATCAAGTATGTTGTCATAGTGACTAAATTAGTTCACAATTTGAGTTCAGTTTCAGCCTAGTTGTTGCTATCTAGTTTATCTATCTGTCTGGCGCTAACTGGTATTTATCCTTCGGAGTTGTCTGTCACCTTTGGATGACCGCCATTTCCTTGTCTCCGACTAACTTTCTAAATTACAGTTCTTAAACTTAACAGAATAATTTACCTATTGAAACCGTCTTTTCACATGGCGCAGCCAACAGGTCAAAGTGGGGAGAAAAACCCACTCTGGATTACGTCGTTTTCGCCCTCTACGTTTGCAGAGCCACCAGTGCTATGGGAGTTTTGGTTTAACCGATTTCAATGGGGGTTGGTGGCCAAACACAGTATCAATCCGAGAAAGTTTCAATAAGCCAGCACGCTTACATAAGCTCAAGTTACGGCTCTACCGGAGGAGGTAGGTAGGAAAGATCGCCTGGTGTCTGAGCAAACATTGATATCGAACTTGTACCTGTGCTTGGGGGAAAGGGCAGAATGAATTTCACAGAAGAAGACCACACTTGGATCTTTCTACAACACAGTACGGTAAAGTAATCGATACCCTAGAAACTGAGTTCAAGAAAGAACGCAACGAAACCTATGAAACATTCCAGTTATTGGCAAGGAAACGAAAAATTGGAGAATCCTTGGAGAAGTTTCGGTGTTTTAAGTGGATTAGCAGCACGGTGCAACTTTGGAGCGTAGGAGACAAAAGTCTTAAGGGATGTGTTCATTGTAAACTTGAATAATAGAGAAGCAGAGAACGAACTATGTCGATCAACAAAGACACCAGAGGAGGTGAATCGGGTCGCGCTCTCATACGAACGTGGATACAAGTACGCTAAGACATATGGATCGATGACCGGGGGAGCATCAACTAGCGGCACCACCGGTGGAGCTGGAGCGTTCCAAATCAAAACAGAACCAGTGGGGACAATCCGAGGGGGATATCGGAACAGCAGACAGCGCGTCCGTGGATCGTTCAGGGGACGAGCGGTTATGAGAGGGGGAGCATCTAAAAGGTGCTATAACTGTGATCAGCCCAACGTTACTCCGGAACATCTGACAAGATGCCCGGCTAGAAGCGCGACATGTAATTTATGCCGGAAGACCGGACACCACGAGAAAATCCACAAGACAGGCGGTGGGATTGATTCAGAACCAGGAGGATGTGGACGTTAGCGAAATAGGCCACGCTGAGTATGTCTACTCGCAGCACGAAAACTCAGTTGGATGGGTCATAACGCCGGAGAAAAGGCAACGATCGTGGGATTCGGACAGCTCAGGAGATTACGTCGTAATGGCCATAAAATCTTGGAAGAAGACAGAGTTGAAAGTGGCCGGCACCAGACTACCAATTTAAAATAATGGTAAGCAATCAATGTTTGGATAGATAGCGGATCGCCGATCTCAATATTCACAGTTGGAGAACTGAAACGAACTTTGGGCACAGCCGGCGTAAATCTAAACGAGCTAATACCGGAGGATGACGAATTCAGGGACTACGGGAACAAACCTTTACGGCTGTTAGGAACGATGAACGTGTTACTTGAGATAAACGGATGGGCAACGGAAGCTAGAATCAAGGTGATAGGGGGAAACAGACCGTCGATCATTGAAAGGGACCTGGTGCCAAATCTGGGATTACTACTTGTGCAACGATTACCGGAGCAGAAGGTGATGTCAGTTCAAGGAGAACAATCGGGGGCTGAAACGTCGAGCAAGGAGGATTCATTAGACCCGTGGCAGACTTATTTCAGAAGCAATTTAATAACATTTTTCTTAGAGTCGGTAAAATTAAGAATTACAAGGTACAAGCTGAATTTTTCGAAACATTAAAACAATTCAACAAAAAGGACGGAGAATACCAATAACACTACAGGACAAAGTCGATAGAGAAATAAGTAAAATATTGCAACAAGGGCATATCGGAAAACTGGAAGAATGTTCGGACAAACATTTTGTCTCGCCAATTGTAATCACAGTGAAGAAAGATGGGTCAGTACTTTTAGCATTAGATTCAAGGGAGTTAAATAAACAGGTCCACAAGAACAAAAATCAAATGTCCAAGATCGAAGAGCTCATGGATACCGTAGGACAAACGCTAAGCCAACGGAAATCAGGGGATGTATACTTTTCTAAGGTGGTTTTTGCACCTACGGTCAGCTACCACTTAGTCCAAAGTCGAGCGCTCAATGTAATTTTTCGTTAGTGTGGAGAAAATCATCGGGCACTTATCGTTTTCGAACGGGGTTCTACGGCATCACAACCATGCCGGCGGAATTCCAAAGAGTAATGGATAAAATCCTATCGGAATTTCCACAGGCACACGCATTCTTAGATGACATCCTGGTTGTTACGAAAGGCACTAAAAATGAGCATATCTCGGCGGTCGAGTATATTTTAGGGAAATTAGATCGGTAAAATATGTCGCTCAAACTTACTAAATGCCAATTCGCGCAAAAAGAATGCAAACGGTTGGGGCATAAAAACCTTGCACCGGAATTACACCGCTAATCCGAAAAATGGAACCAATCGAGTCCCTAAAAGCTCCTAAAATAGTTTCGCAATTAAAATTGTTCATGGGCTCCATTCATAGACCACACAAATACCTCCCAGCACTCGCGGAATCTTCGGCCTCGCTACGCCCCCTTTTAAGCAGGAAAAATGAAAAACTCTGGACTAGTGAATGTCAAATATCATTCGAGAACCTAAAAAGCAGGTAAAGAATATAGTGGAACTCCGGCACTTCGATATACACCGTGAAACAAGAATCTTCTGTGACGCAAGCCATAACGAGCTGGGTGCAGTCCTTGAACAACTCAATTGCGACTGATGGAGGCCGATATCTTTCGCATCCGGGTACTTAAACGAGGCGGAGAAAAAGTATTCAACGAACGAACTGGAAATAATCGCAGTTGTGTGGGTAGCGGAATAAATCCAAAATTATGTGCTGGGGAGAAATTTTTAAATCGTCACGGACCACAAAGCCCTGGTATCGTTGCAAAATGGGAACAACAAAAAGAACAAGACTATGTTTAGTAGATTAACCCCGTGGCTAGATCGCCATATACCGTTTAATTTTCAAGTGGAACACAAACCCGGAGCTAATATTGGTTTTGCCTATCGTACCACCCGATTTCGGACGCTAAACCGGTCAGCACATATGATAGTATGTTCACGGTTGCAAAAATTAGTCAAATTAGATCATCTCTCGGATTCAAAAAGAAAGATTTCTCCAAAGGTCAACTCGAGTCTCCAAAGGCCAATAATAATGAACGCGTTTGTAATACATTGAATAGAAAACATCCGGTAGAGGGCGAAAGAATATGCGGCGGAAATTGGACCAATCATAGATCGACGAAATGCTTGTACGGCATGTCACTTAAATACAGTGAGAATTTAATTGGGACAATATTTGAAACAGATATCGGTTTTTCAAATACGCGTATTAACTTCAAAAACTCAAAATCTAACCTAAATATGGAACGCAAAATCAGGAAAATACATTAGCAGTAGCGACGAGATAGAGGAGACAAATCAAGTTATACAGGCAGTCACAACAGAAGTCTGGAGCAATAAAAGTAACACCATTATTTCAATTCCTTCGGTTTAATCTGGCGAAAGTTATCCGCCGGTTAACCCTGAATATCGTGCTATGTCCATTATCCCTTGAAATTGTAAAATAGTTAATGAACAGATTGCTCTTCCAGAATTGTTTAACCTTCGATTTATCGAATCTCCCTACAACTCAGACCCTCAACTAAGCAATCATCGAATTGATCAAGTGCAAGGACCCGGATCTACATACAATAATTGCAGCAATGAGTAAATATTATGCACAATACACTCAGGATTTTCATGTGAAGGACGGATGCCTATCGATGGATGAGAGACTCGTAATTCCAAACTCTTTGCAGACGGCGGTAAACAACAGACTGCACTATTACCACCATGGGAAATCGAAAATGTACGAGGCGGCAAAAAACATCTGGTTTCCGTGCATGTTCCGCAGCTTAGCGACAATCGCAATAAATTGCCAAGAATGCACATTAGCCGGTAGGAATTTGAAAATCATGTGCCCAAAAGGGGAAGTAGGGAAAATACTTGAACCCAAAGAACCAAATTAATCCGTGCAGTTAGACTTTTGGGGACCATTTAACTACTTAAAGGATTCTAAAAAGTATGTTCTGGTGGCAGTAGATCGTTTTTCTCGTTGGCCATCGGCCATGATGTGTAACTCAAATCGGTCAGGCAAAACCGTAAATTTCCTAAAATCATACATAATTGCACATGGAATTCCGCAACAAATCCGAGTTGACCAGGGAACGAATTTTTTTGTCAAAGGAGGTAAGACATTCTATCGCGAAGAAGGAATTGAATTACTCACCTCGCCATATAACGATCATCGAGCAACAGGGTGCGTCGAACGGACCATCGGCAGTCTCATGAACTCAGTACTAACGTATGCCCTAGAGGAGAAATCGGAATCATTGGAGCGAACTCTTGAAAGGGCCCTCAGTGCTTTGAGATTCGCTACAAACGCCAACCTGAATCTAACACCATTTGAACCGCACCATGGTCGGGAAGCTATTTCAGTCCTCAGAAACTTAACCAAAAAGCCGTCATTAAGAACTCTAAATTGGGAAAACTAAATACGCTCAAAATCTGCCTGTTTAGATGAACGAGACCCGGACGCTCAAGCAATGCCAGAATCAATGAACACAAACTGGGAGTCCGCTCGTGTACTGAGTACAACGTTGAGAACAGGCGCCACCCAATGAGATTAGCCGACGACCGGATCGCTAACCAGGACAACGAACCAGGGATTGTTCGGACCACGGATGCGCCACCGACAGCAATGCCACCAGCGGTAGTAATGCAGCGACCGGGAGAGCGCAACTTAAATAGGTATAAACCATTGAAATCCAGTATCATAAGTCAGAGTGAACATACTATTAAATTGAGTGACGGTGCTGTGCTAAGAAAATCGGGAGTAGCGCTGAAACGGACCAACAATTCGAAAAAAAGGGGGCCTGGATGGGTTACCGCACCGCCGAAACCGTGCCATTTGAAACGGAAACTACTCGCAAACAGACCATCTAGCTCAAAAGGCACCACAGGCAAACAAAAAAACGCCAAATCAGGGATAACGAGGAGGACTCGGAATCGGACGAAGACGACTATTTACCACTGGCGACGAAAACACACGCGATCGAAAAACCCGGGGACGAACATTGAAGGGAAAAGACATGAACATCTCATGGGGGACAACAAACGGAGACGACAACAATTCGACCAAGCACTTACGAGACGGCGACGGAGGACATTCTTGCATGAGAGGCGAAAATTGAAACAAACCGGAGGAAGAACGACACGACGGGAGAAAATCGAAAGGAAGCGGAGCGCGACGAGGCTGAAACGCAGGAACAGATCGGAGATTCCACAGACCGAAAGCAAAAAGTCGGGAAGCAAGCAACGGCTTGTTTCGTATTCTAGTCAAGATTCGACGAGTTTGTTAGACGAGACCAGCTCAAGGCGTTCGTAAAGGAAACATACGGCAGTAAACAAAATGGGGGCAGTCATGATTGACAATATCCAAAAAGCAGAAAAACCAGGGACGAAATAGAAAGGAGGAAACGCATGAAAACAAAAACATTCTAAGCCCAGGGAGAGGGCATGCCGTAAAGCAGCAAAAACTCAATTGCTTAGTTTAACCTTGCCTATATCAGTAAATCAAAAATCTAGCTAAAACTCGTTGTTAACTTTCATTCATTTATATAACCACATTTCATTGATTATTTAAATTAAGTCTTCATTTCCCACAAGAAGGGGAATGTCATAGTGTTCAAATTAGTTCACAATTTGAGTTCAGTTTCAGCCTAGTTGTTGCTATCTAGTTTATCTATCTGTCTGGGGCTAACTGGTATTTATCCTTCGGAGTTGTCTGTCACCTCTGGATGACCGCCATTTCCTTGTCTCCGACTAACTTTCTACATTACGGTTCTTAAACTTAACGGATTAATTTACTTATCGAAACCGTCTTTTCACATGGTGCAGCCAACAGGTCAAAGTGGGGGAAAAACCCACTCGGGATTACGTCGTTTTGGCCCTCTACTATCGCAGAGCCACCAGTGCTATGGGAGTTTTGGTTTAACCGATTTCAATGGGGGATGGTGGCCAAACACAGTATCAATCTGAGAAAGTTTCACTAAGCCAGCACGCTTACAACAGCTCAAGTTACGGCTCTACCGGAGGAGGTAGGTGGGAAAGATTGCCTGGTGTCTGAGCAAACATTGATATCGAAATTGTAACTGTGCCTGGGGGAAAAGTGCCTATACTTTTCTACGATGGATCTTACATACGCGTACGGTCAGCTACCGCTTAGTTCAAAGTCGAGCGCTCAATGTAATTTTTCGTTAGTGGGGGGAAAATCAACGGGCACTTATCATTTTCAAACGGGGTTCTACGGCCTCACTACTATGCCGGCGGAATTCCAAAGAGTAATTGATACAATCCTATCGGAATTTCCACAGACACACGCATTCTTAGATGACATCCTGGTTGTTACGAAAGGCACTGAAAATGAGCATACCTCGGCGGTCGAGTATATTTTAGGGAAATTAGATCGGTAAAATATGTCGCTCAAACTTACTAAATGCCAATTCGCGCAAAAAGAATGCAAACGGTTGGGGCATAAAAAAACTTGCACCGGAATTACACCGCTAGTCCGAAAAACGGAACCAATTGAGTCCCTAAAAGCCCCTAAAACAGTTTTGCAATTAAAATTGTTCATGGGCTCCATTCATAGATTACAAAAATACCTCCCAGCAATCGCGGAATCGTCGGTCTCGCTACGCCCCCTATTAAGCAGGAAAAATGAATAAATCTGGACTAGTGAATGTCAAATATCATTCGAGAAGCTAAAAAAGCAGGTAGCGAATATAATGGAACTCCGGCACTTCGATATACACAGTGAAACAAGAATCGTCTGTGACGCAAGCCAAAACGGGCTGGGTGCGGTCCTTGAACAACTCAATTCCGACTGATGGAGGCCGATATCTTTTGCATCCGGGTACTTAAATTAGGCGGAGAAAAAGTATTCAACGAACGAACTGGAAATAATCGCAGTTGTGTGGGTAGCGGAATAATTCCAAAATTTATGAGGAGAAATTTTTAAATCGTCACGGACCACAAAGCCCTGGTATCGTTGCTAAATGGGAACAAAAAAAAGAACAAGACTATGTTTAGTAGATTAGCCCGGTGTCTAGATCGCCTTATACCGTTTGTTTTTCAAATGGAACACAAACCCGGAGCTAAAATTGGTTTTGAGGATTACCTATCGAAGCACCCGATTTCGGACGCTAAACCTGTCAGCACATATGATAGCATGTTCACGGTTGCCAAAATTAGTCAAATTAGATACGCTCTCGGATTCAAAAAAAAAATTTCTCCAAAGGTCAACTCGAGTCTCCAAAGGCCAATAATGATAAACGCGTTTCTAATATATTGAATAGAAAAAATCCGGTAGAGGGCGAAAGAATATGCGCGGAAATTGGACCAATCATAGATCGACGAAATGCTTGTCCAGCAGGTCACTTAAATACAGTGAGAATTTAATTGGGACAATATTTGAAACAGATATCGGTTATTCAAATACGCGTATAAACTTCAAAAACTCAAAATCTAACCTAAATATGGAACGCAAAATCAGGAAAATACATTAGCAGTAGCGACGAGATAGAGGAGACAAATCAAGTTATACAGGCAGTCACAACAGAAGTCTGGAGCAATAAAAGTAACACCATTATTTCAATTCCTTCGGTTTAATCTGGCGAAAGTTATCCGCCGGTTAACCCTGAATATCGTGCTATGTCCATTATCCCTTGAAATTGTAAAATAGTTAATGAACAGATTGCTCTTCCAGAATTGTTTAACCTTCGATTTATCGAATCTCCCTACAACTCAGACCCTCAACTAAGCAATCATCGAATTGATCAAGTGCAAGGACCCGGATCTACATACAATAATTGCAGCAATGAGTAAATATTATGCACAATACACTCAGGATTTTCAAGTGAAGGACGGATGCCTATGATGGCTGAGAGACTCGTAATTCCAAACACTTTGCAGACGGCGGTAAACAACAGACTGCACTATTACCACCATGCGTAATCGAAAATGTACGAGGCGGCAAAAGACATCTGGTACCCGTGCATGTTCCGCAGCTTAGCGACAATCGCAATAAATTGCCAAGAATGCAAATTAGCCGGTAAGAATTTGAAAATCATGTGCCCAAAAGGGGAAGTAGGGAAAATGCCTGAATCCAAAGAACCGAATTAATCCGTGCAGTTAGAGTTTTGGGGACCATTTACTACCTAAAGGATTCTAAAAAGTATGTTCTGGTGGCAGTGGATCGTTTTTCTCGTTGGCCATCGGCCATGGTGTGTAACTCAAATCGGTCTGGCAAAATCGTAAATTTCTTAAAATCGGATATAATTGCACATGGAGTTCCGCAACAAATCCGAGTTGACCAGGGAACGAATTTTTTGTCAAAGGAGGTAAGCCATTCTATCGCGAAGAACGAATTGAATTACTCACCTCGCCAGTTAACGATCATCGAGCAACAGGGTGCGTCGAACGGACCATCAGCAGTCTCAAGAACTCAGTATTAACGTATGCGCGAGAGGAAAAATCGGAACTCTTGGAGCGAATGCTTGAAAGGGCCCTCGGTGGTTTGAGATTCGCTACAAACGCCAACCTGAATCTAAAACCATTTGAAGCGCACCATGGTCGGGAAGCTATTAAAGTCCTCAGAAACTTAACCAAAAAGCCGTCATTAAAAAATCTAAATTGGGAAAAATTTAGTACGCTCAAAATCTGCCTGTTTAGATGAACGAGACCCGGACCAATGAACACAAACTGGTAGTCCGCTCGTATACCGAGTACAACGTTGAGAACCAAAGGAAAACAGAAAGCTTAGAACAACTCCACGCGGATTTAGTCGAATTACCTTCACGAGCAGACTGCGACGACCGAGAAGACAAATGGGTCAGAGACTTGTTCACAGCGCATATGAACATTGAAAAGATCATAAAAAAAACTATTAACACAGACAAAGAGCCCGCAAGACGCGTACGATTACGCAATACGTCGAGAAAAATGAACATAGTCATACAATGAAAACAAATCCATTCGGAGGACTAAAACACGCGTGGCCGCTACAACTACTCCAACAACCCAAACGCACAAAGAGGTCGAGAGGCTCGTGGGCGACCTTTCCCACGCGGAACACAAAACACAAGAGGACAACAAAGAAATACCAACATAAACACTCAGAATGAGGACTACTTAGAGGACAGACAAGAAGATCAACGGGAAGAACTGGAGACGGAAAGCCTAGAAACCGAAAACGACCCAATGGCATTCGCTGAATTCACTTCAAGCAACGGTTGAGACGACTATCAAATAGACAAATTTTCGGCTTTGGCAATCGCAGAGTCGTTTGAAAACATAAACACAAGTACACTAGCTGAAGAAGACCTAAACGGACAC
>NC_087062.1:97614154-97692223 GCF_963678635.1 Symsagittifera roscoffensis
TTGACCAAACTTGGGTTTATTTTGATTGCACCAAAAATTAAATTCCTCTCATGGGCTGCAGGAGTCATCTCACACGTTTTTTTGGATGTTTTCATGTAGTTTGGACGCCTAGGTACCTTCGAGAAAGCCGGAATTTTTTAAAAAAATTTTTGCTATCTTTGATATATCTTCAAGATCTTGGCAAGATTTTCAAGATAACTGGACCTGGGGTGGATCTGGTTACAAGGAGGTGAAAAAATTAGTAATAAACTATTTGACTTCAGTTTACAGGGTGCAAAGTTTTGAATCGGTAAACTGCCGAAAAAACTTTGCTCGACCTATATTTCGACTTTCTTGACCAAACTTGGGTTTATTTTGGCTGTGCTTGACTTAATTTTCGACTCTCTCGAACACAAAAGGGTATGTTTCGACTTTGCTTGACCTATGTTTCGACTTTCTTGTCCAAACTTGGGTATATTTTGGCTGTGCTCGACTTAATTTTCGACTCTCTCGACCAAAAAAGGGTATCTTTTGAATTCGCTCGACCTAGGTTTCGACTTTCTTGGCCAAACTTGTGTCATTTGGGTTAATCCCAATTATCCCACTTTTTGCTTTCCCGCCACCCGATTCTCCAGTTATTATTATACCATCAAGCATGAACTCTGATACTAACTCAGATATTTCGGTTTTTCATACTATCTCACAATTTAACAACTCCGATGTAGAAACTCCCGATGGATTCGCAGACTCCGAACCATCTCCCTCTACCCATACCCAGACCAATTCTTCAGTTTTTTCAAAGACCCCCTTTCAACCCATACAAACCAGTCGTCCACTCCCATCCCTTTCCACTCCTTCTTACGCTTCCCAAGTAACCCCAACCTATTCTCCGTTTAATTCCGACAGATCACGTAATAACTCCTCAGATAACATCCAAGTTTCCGAAGAACTTGAAAATTTTATTACATTACAACAACAATTAACATACCCCCACACTCTTACGATACATCAACTATCATCAACAGTAACATCATCAAATCCACCAACTCCTACACCCTCTTCAGCTTACACTCCATCTTTCGCCCAATCATCCACATCCACCGGAACACCCACCAGCACTAACCGAGCTTACCGCACTTTTAAAAGAAAATTCCCAAATCAACCATTTACAACCAAACCCGGAAGAGCCAAAGAATATATCAACCACCCAGAACACACAAACACTAAAAATTTTCTTGAGATAACCCTACCCTCATTTCCACAATATACCTTAAATATTTCTACCATTCCTAATGAAACACTAAATTTTGTTGATGAGCACGTTTTAATGCCAACACTTCATTGGACAGCTTACTACAATTATACTAATCCCTTTATCTACCACTAACTAAAACTTATGAAAATATAGAGAGGAACAAAAATAGACTATATAGACTCACCACATCATTAACACCTCGACAATTTACTTATGTTGGATATAAAAAATTATTAAAAACATTCACCGCACCCCGCGCTAACGATTTCTCAATAGAATACTACGATCATATTATCATCCTAACCATGATCAATTCTTAGACGAAGACCGTTTTGCAAACCCGCAACTAACCGAAAAAATTTTCTTTAAAACATCATACTTATTTACACTTAATATTTTTGATAAAAAGCACGATCATATAATTTGAGAAGCACTAGTTGACATACAAGCATATGAAAGCTTCTATGATAAACTTCAGTTATTTTCACTAAACCTTTCGCTTTCTTTGACCACAGGAACGCGATTTGCACTGTTCCTACGATATAATGTTACGCACTAAACAAACGCACACTTACATATTATCGTTTTATACAAAACCATTTTGACTTACATACACCATCACAACAACCCCACCATCGTTTTCATTTTGTTATTTCAAAGTACACGTCACCATGTTTTCTTAATTTTACATATGCATTAAAAATACTAACCTCCACGGCATCCTCCGCAATTACGATCCAGTCCCCCAAATGTATGTATTTTGCCCCATCACGAAGACCTTCAATGATGAAGAATCAAGACCCCTCATTAACCCGCACGAATTCATACAACCTATCGAAATACCCATACTAGAGTTTATTCATAATACTAAATAATACCTCATTCAAAACACACCTCACGAATTCGCAGTAGGCACAGAAGAACTAATCACCATCAACGCACTTCAATTGCTTTGGCCACTGCTTAAAACTAAAAATGTTATATGCATACCAGTCAAATTACTAATAACATCAGAAATAATTCACGACATCTTCCCACATGGCTTTTTCCCAGATGATTAAGGTAAATATGAATTAAAATAATTTTAACTAATAAATTCAAATTAAACTAACCATTTTCTATCAATGTTTAATTTATTCTTTTAGTGTTCACAGCACAATCATCTACAAAACAGAAGAAACACAAATAAAAATCCAAACCTTTTAATTTATAAATAGAACTCCTAAATCTTTCGCACTAAATAATGTAGTAAAATTCATACCCAATGTAGTAATTTCATTTAAAAATTATTTCCCCAAGAAGAAGTAAAATTAGATACGATGAAAATTTATAATTTTAAAATTCCCCAAAAAGCAGTAAAATTCATTTTCAATGCAATAAATTCATAAAATGAGAAAGCAGTACTAATTTTTTCAATTCTATCCAAACTCGCACAGCCCGCCCACAAAGATTTGTTTAAATAATGATGTTATGTTTCGAGTTTTCACTAACAACAACTCAAACTAGCAATAACAATTTTCAAACTTTCGTTTAACCCGGTTGGAAAGGAATTATATACTAAACCAAACTAACTAACGCAGCTTACCAAACACCACAAATCATAAAATAACAGAATGACTAAGAAAAGAAAACCAACGGTACCCAAACCGGATTAACCCAGCTTAAAACAGGATAATTTATTCTTTTGAAGACTATTATAAAGTCTAAGAAAGAAATAATAAAACACAAAAAAGTCGTAAGACAAACCCAAACCAAAAAACATTTAATTTTTGAAAAAGGATACAACCAAAGTAACATAAGAAAGACCAGAAAAAACCAACATAAAATGTTATCACATAACAGGACCTCTCAAAGAAACAGCATGAAATCATACTCCCACTCCTGGCCTAACCCACCAGAGAAGGACGTCCTGAGCATGCTTATAGCCGGCCTAACCCACCGCGCTACATCCACGCTTTGTGACCACACTTCTATTTTTAATAAGAGGTACTCAAGGGTGAGTAACTCTTCAAAATAACCGAACTAAAACAAAACGCTTTTGTGAAAACAACTAACTAAGATCATGACTAAAATTCAGATTAACAGAAATTTATAAAATTTAAATCATAATATGCAGTATATAGATCATACACAACAACAAAGACGAACATCCAAAGACTAGACGATCCCATCACTCTCGAACAAAAGAATGGCTAATTACAACCGACATGCCGTCCACAATCACGACTCAAAGGATTTAGAGTACGACTTGACTTCGCAGAAAAGGACTTCATTGAACTAGACCAATGACCACCTCGATGTTCAAGTATACGTACAGATCTGAGATTACAAGGCATCCCTTCCAAACACGATCTTCTAGCCATTCCCAGACGAGGCTGCACACAAAACAGTTCTCTACTAATACAGAAAAACCTGACATAGCAAACCCTTTTGAAATCGGATTGATTTCATTGGGGATCACAGTCTTTGCTGAATGACATAATAACAATTTCCTATCCCTGATTCCAGCGTCCTGGAACGTTCTTCTTCAGAAGGAACCGGATAAGAAAATGATGTTCGCCAAATACCAACGTTCATCATCCATCCTTCAATTACAGAAAGAAAGATAAATCTGAAAACTCTGTACACCCCGGATGGGTGGAACCTGATCTAAACTACATTTTATTATTGGATAAATTAGATATTTTATCACTATAAAATATTTAATATTAACCAATCATATTCCATCTAACTAACAACCCACTTATTTGTGAGTGCTGAAATTACTAGTAATTTCTGCACCAGAGAGATTTGAATTTAACTTAGAAATTAGTTACCTCTCCAAGAGAACTTCAGCAGTCGCAATAAGCCAGTATACTCTAGATCTATTGAGCCTAGCAGAGAATAGTTAAACACCCTGAGACTAGTAGATATAAGAGTAAGATTAGGACCGGTATTAGACTAAGAAGTTGCACGAATCTGTCCGGCCGAAAATAAGATAGCGTGACGAGCAGACGGTGTACCCTATCCGAAATTATTCTATGAGTTAGACCATCGAACTTAACTCAACATGCCCCGAGAGTATTTCTGGCGCTTTTTTAGTCCCCCTTTAATTTTTTCGAAAACTCACTTCACAAAAGGTTTTTCGAAGTTGCTTTTGATATTCTAAATTGTAATGGAAGGTGTCAGCATTAGCAAATGGGTGAACAGATTGCTCCAACATTTTTATATGCAAACTGCCGTATGAACACTTTTTCAACAATGATATTCTGTAATTTTACGAGGGGGGAGGGGGGTGGAAAACTGGAAAAGAGCACTATCTCTCACACCGCAAAATATAGGTACTCACTGCCGAAAATACCAGAACTTAACAACTTTGACTACGAGTTTGAGGCGAGGTCAGCCTAAATGGAGGCTACAAAGGAACAAAGTTACGGGGATACATCTCATTAATGTGATCTTTGACGACGACCACAGGTAATTCATCGACGTTGCAGACCTCTTTGGCAATTACTCAAATAGAGATTAGCATGGAACCCCACGAAACGTCGTTTGTAAACTAAAAAAATTTAAAAAACAATGATGAACTTGATCAGAAGAAAATTAAAACTTCAAAATTAAAACAGCCAAAATTAAAACTTGTTCATGTTAACTTGAATTTATCAGCAATAGAGAATGTTAGAAGGGCAAATGCGATTTATCCTTTTGTATAGACCAACGAGCCAAAAAAGTTTAACACTCCAACAAGTCGAAAGTTAATGTTTTTGTTCATCATAACAAAATATTGCATAGTTATTTAGCAAACCTTAGTGAGTTAGGTCCGATGTGGTTAACTCATAGAGTAATTTCGGATAGGGTACACCGTCTGCTCGTCACGCTATCTTATTTTCGGCCGGATAGATTCGTGCAACTTCTTAGTCTAATACCGATCCTAATCTTACTCTTATACTTTCTAGTCTCAGGGTGTTTAACTAGTCTCTGCTAGGCTCAATAGATCTAGGGTATATTGGTTTGTTGCGGCTGCTGAAGTTCTCTTGGAGAGACAACTAATTTCTAAGTTAAATTCAAATCTCTCTGGTGCTGAAATTACAAGTAATTTCAGCACTTACAAATAAGTGGGTTGTTAGTTAGATGGATCATGATTGGTTAATATTAAATACTTTACAGTGGTAAAATATCTAATTTATCCAATCATAATATGTAGTTTAGATCAGGTTCCATTAGGTATTTTTTATGTAACTTATGTTGTTTTGCTCTAATTTTGTCTTCATGATATGATGATTTGGAGATATGGAGGTTTGTTGAACATCCGCCGTAAATTTATCAATCGGAAATGCAGTTTGTAAGTTGTATCCAAGCGGCATCCAATCACACTAGATGAACTTGAGATTGTTGGTAATCGGTAAAAACATCCTTTTATACCTCTACCGCAAAACATGAAGCAACAGTTGTTGTTCATTTGAGTGATTTAACTTTGAACTGAATTTCAGTTCAATTTGTAAAGTAGTTCCAACCGAACCTGTTAAAGGCACATCAGTTCAACTGTAGATTCCTTTGGCGACATTAACGGATGGCGTCCCTCATGTCAGAGAGACCGAATGATGGAAATCTGTTTTTAGTTGATTGCAGCCAATCAGAGTTTATTAATCCAAAATTTTGAATCTCATAGAAAGCAAACAAATCCAATCCCTTAAAGTTAATATCAACCAAACACTGGTATTTGAAAAACCTATACAACACATTCGTATACAAAAAAAATTAAGATGGAACAAACTTTTATCTTTATATCTGCACAAATTGAACAGCAAAACTTTAATGTGTGCTTTAGTTCATTTTCTGCTTATAATGACTTTGATTTTGTGTAAGAGTCATTTAACCAATAGGTACTTCTAACGATTCTGATTGGTTTAAATATTTCATCATGGGGTCCGCCCATCATGAGAATAGTCCCCATAAAATGAGTATCACATTGACCTTGATTCCGAGGTTTGCCTGTTTCAGAGGCGTGGGGGTGGGTGGTTGCGAGCACTTACTCTTCCTTCGTAAATGGACCCCCGAGCACCCAAAGCTTCCAGCACCCAAAGCTTCCAGCACCCAAAGTTTCCAGCATGGTATTATTTTCGGCACAACAATCATCAATGTTTTCTAAAAATCTCAAAAGCGCCAACTAACATCTAATAAGATCTTCGCAACATTGACGCAGAAAATTGAGTCAAAATAAGGTCTTTTGAGTTATTTTTAAGAGCTCGAAAAATCAGTTTGGTCCACACTTAAAAGATTGATAATGGTTTCATTTTTTTTGAAAATCACTTTCTCTCGACAAAAACATAGTTTTGTCAACATATATAGGCAGTAATGAGTCTGTAAACTTGGCTAAACGGTACATATTACAAAAAATTACCGTTTAAACAAAGACACTTGAAAAAATGGTTGGGATTCATCGTTCTGCAAAGTATTTTTTTTGGGTTAGGGGGATTAGATTGGCCATTTCGAGTTAGTCCACTTCTGCAAACAATCTATAGTGATCATAATTTACTGAATGTTAGTAAGTAGTACTGAATTTTACTGGATTATAGAAAAAAAGTTTGAATAATTTGGATAATTTGGATAATTTTTTCTCCCAAATTGCTCCCTTCTTATCTCAAATTTCCCAGCCAACGATGTTTGTGAAAAAATTTGAACCATAGAGGCCAAAAAATATCCAAATATTTGAAAATTTGAAATTCAAATTACTTTACCAGCTACATATACAACGCCAAAAGCAATATATTATGCCTGGATGGAGATCCTAAAGAGCAGTACTGCTCATCGAGTAGGATATCCTGGAGAGTAAAGAGAAGACAGCCAGCATCAACTCAACAAACAAATTAAATTAAATTAAGGGCTGATATTCTAAAATTTCAAATATTCTAAAGCAACTTCAAATAAATTTACTATCCGCTGAAAAGTTCTGGCACGTTTTTGTTAGGATTGAGTAGTTTTGCGCCCATCCGGTTTTGCAAATAAAGCTAATCAAAAACTGGGTATGGACTTCATTATGAGCAAAATTTGCAAGTTTTGTCTGCTAATTTTTTCTGTAAATGGTTTGTTTGTTGAAAAAACTGCTTATGCTAGAGTTAAGCAAAAATTGTATCATTAAGAAAAAGTTGTACCTCAAACAATTATCCCAAAATAGAAAAAAAAACTTTTTTAGATTCAAAAAGTCTTTTATTTAAGAGAAAACAGAAAAAATGTTTATCAAAGTGTTCAAACAACTGAAAAAACTCTTTGAAGGATTTCGCAGTTTTTACTTGTTTGAAAATTACTCGGCGAGCATTTGTTTTGATAAAGGGATTTTATGACAACCGTTTATTTACACTGAGGTCAACCCGGGAATGCCACTGATGGAAACTCTAAAACGACTCTCCTGCTAAAAATGCAAAAAGCTGAGATGCCTTTTTTCGACAATTTACTTCGTTCGCCAATCATTTTTTTTGCAAATGATAAAAAGGGTTCACTCAAAATATCACCACAATTTTTGCGCTGTCGGTGTTCTATGAGGTTTCTCAATTCACGGGATTGTTGAAGCAAAAAATTCAGGTTACAAAAGATTCATTTCAAAATTTGCTGAAAGAAAATTTTCCGAAATGATTCCAAACTTTGGACTTTTAGCTGTAACTTTAACCGGGTTTCGCGTTCTCGAGGAAAGCCGTGTACTATAATAAGCTCATTGAACTTTTATCGAAAATTTGTAAGGAAAATAAATCATGACTAGAATAAATTATTCGTGTGACGTTTGTCCTTGATTGTTAAGGTTGCAAACTGCCAACATTTTTTGTTTGTCAAACAAGATTTCAAACAAAAAGAGGGTCATTATTTGTATGATAGCAACTGTCTGAATTCAGGGTCTTTTTAGTGAAATGTCTATTGGGCTTGTATTCTCAATGTTTTTGAGCAAAAATTGTGGATTTTTTAATCTTAGATATAAACTTATGACACAATGTATGATAATATACAAGTTAATTAATGCAAGCAAAATTGCAGACAGAAATTGAAATCTAAACAAATATTTTCATATTGAATAACAAAACTTAAAAACAGTCTTAAAAAACATAATGTTTTGCCAAAAAGAGAGACATATCCAGTCTCATTATTGAAGTCGTTTTCTTCAATCACACAATTTAAGAAGTAAAGGGAATTTTATATCATTAATTATAGACCAATCGTGTTAGGCGTTTAAATTTCTTTTAGCCCGAAAACCCAGCAAGGAATCTCTGAGAAATAACAGAATCCAACCGTAATTCTAACAGATAATAATATGAGGATTAAAATATTAAAAATGTCAATTGACCATAACTCGTTTCCTCAGCCAAAGCTTTGAATCGTTTCCCGAGTAGAACTATTCCCATTTCTTCAAATAATTTTAAACATAACCCAGCATTAAAACTAATCGAAATAACTCAATTGGGCTTGGGTAAATGAAATGAGCGTTTTCTTTGTAAACTATTTAGGCTATTCTCAACTCAGCAAAAAAAACAGCCAGAGTAAATTGCAAAGTTCAAGGTTTCTCTTTTAATCACAAACTATCAATGATAACATTCAGACCAACTTCGGAATCTTCAGATAGCTATGATTACAAAATAGTTACTGCAGACACTTTGTAAAATAGCAAACCCAGTATCAAAAGACAACATTTGAATGTCAAGTAGCAATTACATTTTAGATATCAAATATGACAGAATACCGATTTTTTATTACAGATACTGCAGCCAAAGTCATAATTCATTATCATTTTACTTATTGTCTGGTGCTGATTATAAAATTAAACTGAGACACTCAATTCATTTTCCCCCATTGATATATTAATGAATTGAAAGAATTACTCTCCAATGACACTCCAAGTATCTCCAAGAAAATCTCAGATGCTTAATTAAAAAAAATAGATAAAAAAGATTATGAACGATAAATATGAAGCAACTTTAATTTGCTCAAATTTCCTCAAAGATGATCAACTTCGGCTGATTTTTCTATAAATTTCTCACTTGACCCATATTTTTTACGAAGCGCTCAGTGCTGGTTGATTGCTTAACAATATAAGTCTCACCTAAGATCGTCAAAATAATTGACAAAAGTTATAGTAGAAACAAGAGTTAGAAAACAGTATGAATTTATATAATGCATAGTTAAATATAAATGATTATAAAAATTAATGAACAACTGTCTTTAGCTCCAGTATATTTAAAAAAGAATCCAATATTGAAAAAATTTAAAAAAAAATTGAACTAGTTTTTGTAGGGTTGGCCAATTTAAAGTGGAAAATAGACCACTCTAATCTTAAGTAAACAATTAAAACAAAAGTCTTTTATGTTCGTGTAGTCCCGCACTGAGCACCCATGGGTCATAACGATTATATTGTCATAATATGGTCAGTATCTATAAAAAAATAAACTGATGTAATCCTAATATTTGTTATGTCAATATAATCCATTATAACCAAATAGAATTGATCATATTGGATTTTTTCGAGAGCTTAATCATGAAATTTACATCTTTTTCAAAGTTATCTAATTTTCTGTGTAATGCAGTTGCTACGTTTTAGGTTTCAAAATATGTTACATTTCACATCAAAATTTATATTTTTTCTGTTTTATATACTGAATTTTTTGTCCTGAATATACTCTGAATTTTTTAATGATTGACATCCCCCCGTTTACCGCCCCCCTCTTTAGTTGGAGGAAGTAAAAAAACCTTGAGGGAGTGACGTTGAGACAAGACATTTAGTAAAACACATGGTATAGCTTTTGCAAAATTCCTGCAAAATTTGCAAGATTTTTGCAACAATAATCGAAGTTAGTTCTACAAATAAAGTGGATTATAATCAATTATAACGGATTATAATGGATTTTTATTTCAAAAATAACAAATTTTAAGGGATTATCTTTGCAAAAACAATCAATTAGAATCCATGGGCGCTCGGTGCGAGGTGTTTGCAATACTACAATTTTGTACGCAATTCCAGCAAATTATTTATTGCAATACAGGGGCGGATCTAGAATTTTCTCGAGGAGGGAGGGGGATTTTCAGAAAATTTTCGAAATTTTTCGAAAATTTTGTCTACCCATTTATTAGGTCGACCGAATTGATTTTTCGAGCTCTCGGTAAGCACAGTTTATTCCCTTTTTTGGCAAAATTTACGGCGCCGCAGGCAAAACTTTGAAAAAGCAGTCCAAAAAAGGCTGTTTTTAGGCACTTTTGGAAAACTTTGACCAAAAAATTGTGTTTTTATTTTCGACGCGCGCTCCAATCTCAAAATTAGAATATATTGGCGCCCAAGGCGCCTTTAGAAAATCTATAGGGTCGGTCCCTTTGGACCTTTGGGCCAAAAATGTGCCTGTGGATTGGCAAGGGGTCGAACCCTTGAGGAGACGGGGCGTCCGCCTCCTCTCCTTAATCCGTCCCTGGTGCAATATCCTACCAAAGAAGCAAGATGTTTTGGATAAATTTGATAAAAGTCGCGATCAGGAACATTTTAATCACTGGAAAAATCTGAGATGATAAATAGGCTGTTATATGCAGTTTTCATGGAAAAGAAACAGAACAGACTAAAACTTCGGCCAAAAATACCAGAAAAATCACGAGTAGGACAAAACTCACAAACACATAATAAAAATCAATAGGACATGTCAGTTTGCTCAGAAGCTGATTTATAAGTGAAGTGGCAAATAAAAAAAAGAGCAATAAATCAATCATCTACTGAAACATTCCTCCTTTGCTCCTTTGGTATATCATCATACGTGCAAAGAACCTTTGATAGGCTTCAGATCAGCCAGAAGAGCAGATACTCCTCGGGTTGATAAAATGACAAAAATGATTATCATACAATTTTCATATATGAAAAAAATGCTTATCATACTCTTTCATACAATTTCATAGAGCAAAAGTAAGTGTATGAAAATAGCAAAATAAACATTTTTTTCCATGCTATGAAATTTTATAACAATCATTTTTCTATTCTCTGGAATTAAATTTTTAGCTTTTTCATCAGTCTTTTTATCCCCAAGTCTGTATGAAAATAGCATGATGCATGATTAGCATTTTTTAATCGAAAATTTTGAATAATTTTTGTAATGACCAGAAAGCTTCAAAAGAGGAAAATAGACCAAAATTGTTCAATATATTTTTTAAAACAGTGTTTAAATTTTTTTATAAGTTTTGTATGATGAGCCATTTTTTCCATAGACTTCATACATGAAACTGTAAGATAAGCATTTTTCTTCTATGGACGTCAACCCGGGTCATTTGGAAAAACATTTTAGAAGACGCAGGTATAAGGGAACTTATACACATGGACAGGGGTTAATAGTAAAACCAGGAAAAGATCTTGGTCGTTGCTTTTGCAGATACTGGCTTAATCGAAGCTGTACCGACATTTGATAGAAAAAATGATGGCCGGAAAGTGTGTCTGATAAAAAATTTTGTTAGAATTAGAGTAACAATAACGCGAGTTTTTTTGCTATAGAGTAACAATAACGCGAGTTAGAATTAGAGTAACAATAACGGGGGAGGGGCGGATTTTCAAAAAACTTTAAAAATTTTGTCGACCTTCTTTTAGGTCGACCAAATTGATTTTCTGAGCTCTCCCAAACCACTTTAAAGACCCTAATTTGACCAAACTTTTCTGCGCCGGAGGCAAATTTAAAAAAGCAAGGCCAAAAAGGCGTTTTTAGGCACTTTTTGGAAATTTTCGACCAAAAAATTGCGTTTTTTCGGCGCGCGTTCCCCCCTCAAAATTTGTATAGATTGGCCGCAAAGGCGCATTTAGAAAAATTTTAAGTTCAGTCAGCCAAAAATGGATATCCAAAAATTGTACAAAGGGGGACCCTTTGGGTTGGCAAGGGGTCGAATATCCTTGAAGGGGAAAAGGGCGTTTGTCCCCCCGCCGCCCCCACCCTAAATCTGCTACTGCTGGTGATGATAGTGGTACAGTGCAATTGATAATGTTTAAAAGTTGATGTTCCAAGTAGATCAACTTCGTAGTGGTTATTTTGACAATCCAAATAAAGTGGAAAGTGTTGTAGATTATTTATCTGTGATTGTTCAACGTCAGTTTTTACTGCATATTTGCATTCTAGTCGGGGTGATGTTTTGTTTTTTGCAAGGTAGAATTTTATATTTTTAGGTATTTCAACTGTAGTTTTACGTGTAAGTAATTCAGGTGGTGTATTTCGACTTAATGTGTCTGGTAATGCAAGATTTTTTCCTGCTGTCCAAACTATATGTAAGTTTGGAAATTTCATTAGAATTAATTGAAATCTGTAAACTCGGTGATTTGGGTTGGATTTTTGTGTGAAGAGAAAAATGATTGGTTTGTGATCTGTGAATAGAACTGTTGGATGTTTTGATCCAAGTATCAGAAATTCATATTCTGTAAGTGTATAGATTATGGCTGTACATTCTCTCATTAGGGTTGAGAGTCTTAGCTCTGCTTGAGTGAATAATCGAGAATTTGCTGATATAAGGTTCATTTTGTTTGTACCATTATGTGATTGTAATAACGCTGCGCCGATGCCAAAGTTCGAAGCATCGCACATTGCGTAGAATGGTTGATTTGGATCTGGAATTGTATTCGAAATTTGTTCAGTTAGAAGTTTTTTAATTTCTTCAAATCGTGCTTGATGTTCTGTATTCCATTCAAAATTGTTTTGCTGTCTAAGTATATTATAGAATGGTCTTAGATATAATTGCATTTTATAAACATATTTGCTTAAAAAATTTAGCATTCCAAGGAATTCTTGGATTTTCTTTTTATTTGTCGGTGGTTGGAGTTTCTGAATAGCGTCAATGCGTGATTTTAATGGGGTGATTGTTTTTCTTTCTATATTATGTCCTAAGAATTTTACTCGTGTTAAAAAGAAGTGTGATTTATCGGGGGCGGCCTTCAGATTTTCGTTCTGAAGTATTTGGTGATATTTTTCTAAAACATTGAACATTTCTTCTTTAGTCTATGATTGCATAAAAACATCGTCTAAATAGGTGATTGCGTTTTTCTTGAGTATTAGTGGTCGAAAAATTTTGCTCATAAAAGCTGAAAATGCTGCTGGTCCTATGGATATTCCATAGAATAAGCGGTTGAATTCATACTGTTGGTTTCCAATAACAAATTGTGTTAAACGTCGCGATTGTTCATCTAATGGCATTTGATTGTATGCACTATTCATATCTGCGGTTGTAGAGTATTTTCCGTTTATTTTTGTTAAAATAACTTGTATTGGTTCAATAGGCCAATTACACTTTGATTCATCTATGAGTGAGTTGAGGTATCTAGCGTCGAGAACAATTTTTAATGATTCTCCTTTGGCTAGAATGATAACAGGGTTGATAAATGTGTTACCTTTTGGTTGTTCTTCTTTATTTACTGGTGATATAATGTTGTATTGTTCTAAAATGTCGAGTAATCTGTTCACTTTATCGTGTAAGTGAATTGGTACTTTACTTGCTCTTTGTTTTTTGAAAACGGCATCTGGTTTTAATGGGAGATGTAGTGATGAGCTGATTTTGCCAACATCAAATTTGGATGTTGCATAGACTGATGAATATTTGATTAGCTGTTTGGCTAATTTATCAAATTCGTCTTGTGTTATTTGTGAATGTTGGAAGTTAAGCATTGTTAAAAATTTCTGTTGATTCTCTGCGTAGTTACTTATGTTGAATGTAGGTTTGAAATATGGGGCTTTTGTGAAATAATCCGTATTTCTTTTTTTGTTACTTATTATATTATTTATGGATAATTCTTCATTAAGAATTGTGGATTGACAAATATCTAATAATTGGAGTATATTATTTACGCGATATTCTTTTTCGTGTATTGGTGATATCGTAGCGTTGGTTTCGCAATAGCCTAAAAGTCCTAAAGGTAATGTTACTTGATAGGGTGTATTGTTGTATACATGTCGAGATATAATATCTGAATTCGAGTTTTTCAAATATTTTATGGATGAGATTGTGATTTTGAAAAATTTATGGATAGGTTTGAATTCAAAATCTGACATATAGAGTTGTTGTTTGTTTTGTTTTTTATCATATTGGTGAACTTGTTTTATTGAAAAATTATATATGTTTCCTGATAGTGGTTTCAGGTGTTTTCTTTGTTGGTTATATATTGGATAAAATTTTGAAAAGAATGGTGGTTGTTTGTTTAATCTTTGGAAAAATGCTAGGGATGTGTCTTTTGTTTTTGTGTATTTATCTTTGATTAGTATTTTACTGTTTAATATGTTGATTGTTGGTATATATTTAGAGATAAATGGTATTCCAATGATATTGTGTTTAATATCAGTGATATGGAATATTTGTTTAAATGGTTTAGTTAAAATTTTATTTTGCTCCATTGTTCTTGTGGGGAGAAGAAATAATTGAATTTTTCCATAGTTTACCAATGTTGATCCTTGTGCTGTTGCTAGTTTACTGGAGGTTTCAAGAGGTGTTAGCTTTGGGTGTAAGTTTTTTATTTCATTCCATGTGGGAATGTTTATTATATTTGATTCTGCTCCTGAATCAATTAAAAAATCAATTTCAAGATCTGGTGGTTGAAATTCTTTGCTTCTTGGACTTTCTAAAAGAAATGGTATTGTCCAAATTTTTTCTTTGGGTTGTTCTTTTTGTATGTTTTGATAGATGTTATTTGTATTTAAGCATTTTGTCTTGTCATTCTCATTGGGTTGATTTGTAGTGTTAATTTCGTTTGTTTCTTGTGTTGTTTGTGTAGAATGGATGGGTTCAATATAATAATTGTGAAGGAGTTCTAATTGATTTTCATATATATGTGATGAAAAAGGTTGTTCATATATAATAGGTTCGTAATCATTTTCAACTGCTATCATATTTATGGAGATAGTGTTTTCTGTATCACTTTCTGATTCTGATGATTCACAGTTTATTTGATTCAGTTGTAGTTCGTTATTTCCTGTGTCATCAATACCTGGAGGGTCTGATGTTGTTTCTGGGTTTGATTGTACTTGATTAATATTTCTTTGATGTTTATGTGTACTACTTCTGTGGCGATTGTTAGAATTATTATAATGGTTATTATTCCTGTGTGGTGATTGGGAATAATTTCTATAACGATTATTATAACTTGAATGTCGATTTTGTGAGTTATTTCGTGATCTGTTTTGGTAATTATTGTTTGGTCTGTTATAGTTTGATCTATTATATGAGTTATTCCTTGATCGATTGTTCGGGTAATTCTGGTTTCGGTTGTTTGAATAACTTCTATACCGATTATTGGAGTAGTTTCTATTTCTATTGTATGATGAATTTCGTGATTGATTGTTTGGATACTAATTATTTCTTGATTGGGAATTAGATCTAGAAACAAATCGTGTTGTATTTGAATTTGATCTGGAGTAGTTATTTCTACTATTTTGTCTATTGTAGTGATTTTGTGACGAATTTTGTGTATTTCTTCGTTCTGGCGATCTTCCTCTATAACTTGAGTTATGTGGTGATTGATTTCTCGTGTAGTTGATATTGCTCGGTAGTGGTTTTCCTGGACTGTTGTTGCTGTATACATTTTTGTTTGGTAGATTTTGATCTTTCTTCATGTATTGATAGAATGATTTATTTGGTTCTTTATATTTTTGAGGTTTATTTTGATTGTCTTGCTGTTTTTGTCTACATTCAGAAATACTATGTCCGTATCGTCGGCAATAATTACACCATTTTTTGAAAGATGGTTTGCCTTTAAAGTTTGGGTGTTTTTCGTAAATATTGAGTATTTCAGTGATTTTTTCAACGAGGTCTGTATCTGATTCCTGTATATTGTTGATACTTGTGGTATTTGTTTCGATTCGGTTAACGTATTGTAATTTCAGATTTTCTGTTTCTTCGAGTTTCATTGTGATTTCTGCTTGTTCTAGTTGGTCTACTAGTTTTCGAAAATCTAAATCGGGCTCTCGAATTGAGGAGGGATGGGATGCTCTCTTTTTTATTGCTATTTTCCTTAATTGAGGTGTTAAGGTCATCATTAAGATTTCTGTCATTTTTGTGTTTTTATAATCGTGTGTATTTAATGAATATGCTTTTTGAACTAGTGTTTCGATGCGTACTGCTAATTGTTTGATGGTTTCATTTGGTAATCTGCGAATTTCATTACATAAAACTCTTTGTTGTTGTTTGTTTCTTTCGGAGTCAAACATTTTTGAAAATTCTTGTGTAAATCTCTTCCAATTTGATTTTATTTCTAGAGGCAATACTGAAAACCATTTTTGGGCTGCGCCGTCTAAAGTTGTTTGTATCAACGCTGTGCGTCGATGTATCCAGTTTTGATGTAGTGGCGTATTAATTGGTTCAGGTCCTATATTTAAAATCAAATTTGCTGTTACTGCATTTAAATAGTCTTCTACAGAATATTCAGGGTCTGTTCCTGTGAATACCATTAAAGATTTATTTGATGTTATTGATGATCCACCCATAAGGTATGGATTCATTGTCATTTGTAATGATTCTGCTGCATTTGGCATTTGAGAAAAATTTGAAAGTTGATTTCTTGTTATTTCGTGTTGTTGAAGATAATATGGGAGTGGTATTTCATTTTGCATTTGCGTCGGTTGATACGAGTGTGTGATCATTGGGTTTTGTTGCTGAATTGGTTGAAAATATTGTGTATTAATTGGGTTTTGTTGCTGAATTGGTTGTTGATTTTGTGTATCTATCGGTTGTGGGGAAAAAATTCTATGACTTGTATGTGGTTTCTGTACTCCTTGTCCACGATATTCTTGATTATATGGTGCAAATATATCTGGTTGTAAAAAATCATCATCTGAGGATAAGTAATCCATTTGATAAGATGTTTTTTTTTTATTTTTATTTTGTTGAAAAAATGGATAGTTTTCACTATGATCCTGTGAAGGATGTAAATTTGTTTGAAAATTTACTGAATTAGTTTGTGCTATTGGGTTATCCCAGTTTCGAGATCTTGTGTAATTATTAAAATTTTTTCGTGGGGGATAATTTGTTTTTGATGGATGTGTGTAATTATAATTATGTTCTGCAAAATTGTTTCTAGTGAACGTTTTACGTGTTTTTGACGGTATTGTCATGGGTCTGTATGTCTGATAATCCATGTTTGAATATTTTGGGGCAACCGAAGGTTTAACGGTTGATTGTAAGGTTACCTGTGTTTGTGAAGGGTTTGTATTTCTTGGTGTTGTTAAATTTGGACGTATCGGTGAAATGCTTTGTTGTGTAGTTGTTGTGTGTACGATTTCTTCATTTATGAAGTGTGATGGTGTCTGGATATCTTGCTGGGTGAGATTTCTAGTTCCATTGAGGTTTTCATTGTGTATGATTGTGGAGTTTAAACTATTATTTTGCATATCAGGTAAAAATGTATTATAGTTTAATGGTGTTGCATCAATGGTTAATGGTATTACTCTTACATAATCTCTTACATAAGATATCGTACTTATTGCTTGACTTGAGATTGATTGTGGGAAGTTTATGAATGCGGGATGAGACCATTCGGGGTCCCAAACATAGTCTGACTGTTCTGTGATGGCAGTATCATCGTTTGAGTTTTGAGGTCTAAAATTTTTTCTTGCTTGTGAAATTAAATCTAGATTATGTGTGAAATAATCTATTATAAACCATGCCAAGATTTTTTGTAAGTCATGTTTTGTATGTTGTGAAACATCATCTTTAGTGAAATTTTCTTTAATTATATTTAGAAAACTAGAGAGTAGTGTGATTTCATGTCGTACTCTTATATGTTTAGATGTTTCTGTCGGTGAGACATTTGAGATTGGGATTTCGTTTTCTAATATCGAGATATAACTATATATTATTGCAAAAACTTCATTGGTGAATATGGAGTTTGCTCTTTGTGAGTTATGATATTGTATGCTTTTTATATATTCTGAGAATACTTTTGAGAATTCTAAATCAAGGTCGTCTGTTTGAATTATATATTTGCTGTGATTCTGGTTTGGTGAGCTGAATTGTATGGAGTAGATTCCGTATTGTTGTGTTAAGTTGCATATATCTTTCAAATAGTGATCGATAATTTGTCTTTTGATTTTTACATCTGGGAACTCTGTTTTACTTGTACTGATTCCGGGTTCAAACAAATTTAAGAGTAAATTTTTGCAAAATATGTGCTGTCCTCTATCTGTGGTTGCATCTACGATAAAGGGGAAGATATCATCATCATCTGCACTTTCTTCACCTGGGGTGTGTGTTGAGCTCATTTTTTCGTTTGATGACTGTTAATATGTAACTATCGATGTGTCTAATTGGTTGATTCCAATTGTATAAATGTACTGGTTTGTGTTTATATTGTTTTTTATTCTTCTTTTTCCTCTTTTTGATGAATTTGAAGTTGTTTCTGAGTCGGAAAAATATAATTGATCGTGAATGGGGCAATTTTTATCTATAGATTCTTTTAATTTATAAAGTTCGTCTAAACTGCTGGTTTCTGATTCTGAAAATGCGTTTCGGTTTTTGGAAAATCTTTTTCGTGTTATTTGTCTTTGTTTGGTTATTATTTTTCTTTTTAATGTTTGTCGTTTTGTTCTGATATATCCAACTGTTTGTGTATGAGGTGTGATTACAAGATCGTATTTTTTGTTATCTATTTCACAATTGTGTAAAACGATTGTTTGTTTATTTCCTAGGTTTTTAAATGACATAAGGTTTAGGATGACGGATGCAAAAGGTTGTTAAATGATTTCTATTTTCTTAGACTGTTAGTCCTTACGATTTTTTGGTTAGCCTAACCTGGGTCTATTTGTTCAGGGTTGGGGAGAAAAGTATCTCGATTCCGAAGAATGATTTTTTACTTTCTCGTGGCTAGTATAAGCTAAGGTGTTAACTTACTTAATCTTACTTAAGGGTAGTGATTGTGTTCAGGGTTGGAGAATAGTAAATCGATCCACAAGGTTCAGGTATAATTAGAACGCGAGTAGTTCGTTAGATACTATTTTAAACTTACTAAGTCTAAGATTTATCCTGGGTCTGGTAAGAGGGGGGATCAAGTGAAGGATGAATAACCGAAGTTCTTCACTGTTTATCCTAATTTGAATGATTAGTTTTATTCAAAAATTTCTGTTAGTCCTGGGTTTTTAGAAAGGGTTGGATAGTGAATCGACGTTTGAGGTCGTTAGACTCTAGCTAAGTGGGTGGGGGAGAACAAAATTGTTCTTTTTGATCCAAGGATAGGCCTTGATGATCAAGTCTTAAATGTAATTATAATTAAATAGAAAATAATTTAAGATCCAAGGATGAGCCTTGATGATCTGGTTTTAAATTTAAGTGAATTTAAGTTTAAAATAATTTAAATTTGTGTAGAGAAAAGATTTAGTGTTTTTATGATATTAGTGAGCTTATGAATGCTGTTATGTTTAGGTGATGAAGCTGGAACAACAGGATGATTTATGATTACTTAACCATTTATTGTCATGCTACTAATTTTTATTTTGATTTTTCAATAAATATTTTTCAAACATGTTTTGTATATTACTGCAGAATTTAGGAAAACGATCTGAGATCTTTTTATCAATCATTATTGTATATTAATAATTTTGTTTAGCGCCTGAAATGATTTTGAAGATTGACTTCAATATTTTATGTTTGCAAATGAAAATCTAAATTCATTGCTAGTAGTTTTCTAAATACAAAAGTTTGTGTTGGCTTTTGCCGAACTATCATATAACTATATGGTAAGTTTCTACTTTGTCGTATGTCGTCTCTGATTCGAGGTCTTCTTGCAATTCCGGGTAGTTCTCTTATCGTTCTGAATATTGGCTTTGATCTATTGAGTCGTAGAGACATTTCGATTAAATTATCGTCGTGTAACATTTTAAAAATGTTTTGTCTAAATTCTAATCTATTTTTGGTTAATTCTAAGCTATTAAGGTCTTGTTCGAGACTTATGGTCGCACCAGATGAGTTAGGACCGAAGTGTATAACTCATAGAGTAATTTCGGATAGGGTACACCGTCTGCTCGTCACGCTATCTTATTTTCGGCCGGATAGATTCGTGCAACTTCTTAGTCTAATACCGATCCTAATCTTACTCTTATACTATCTAGTCTCAGGTTGTTTAACTAGTCTCTGCTAGGCTCAATAGATCTAGGGTATACTGGTTTATTGCGGCTGCTGAAGTCTTCTTGGAGAGTCAACTAATTTCTAAGTTAAATTCAAATCTCTCTGGTGCTGAAATTACAAATAAGTGGGTTGTTAGTTAGATGGATCATGATTGGTTAATATTAAATACTTTACAGTGGTAAAATATCTAATTTATCCAATCATAAAATGTAGTTTAGATCAGGTTCCAAATAATCAAAAAATAAATACCCACTCAAACAATACGTTTATACAACCATTTACACACATGTATCTTGTACATTTGTTCTTAGTTTGTTTAGTATTGGTATTGAAATAACCTTGCGTATTTTACACAGATCAGTATCGAAAGTTATATCGAGTTTGCTAAAAAAAGACTTCTAAACAAGAGCCAATTTCTCGAGCTGGCTCATTGGTCACGTAATTGGAAAGATACATATCCAAAAAAAACATTAGGAAGTACAAAAGTATATTCCTACATTTACACAAAATATCTCGGACAATAAATATATACATACATAAATACTTTAACATGCTTAACATACATGAAAAAATAAGGATAAACATGAACAAAATCTAGTAGTTATAAAAGAACTGTTTAATTTTTTAAATAAAAATCAACGACGAAAATTAGTATGAGTTTGCGTTTTTGGTTACTGTACTGATTTTGATGATAAGTCTAAAATTGGTTCAGTTAGCGCAATCATTCAAATAGAATTCAAAACAAAATTTACATGAAAACCAATTAAACACAAATATTGTTCAAATCCAAAACGAAATCACCCATAAATCTTTAATAAATCATAAACGGGCACACTTACACAAATATAGATTGTAGAGTTTAAATGTCCTCTGAAGTATTCTTAATCATTAAACCAGTTATTTTGCTACTGTAAGTAAATTCGCAACACTTCTGAAACGATGTCAAGATGTTTACTTAGACATAAACGAAAAAAAGATCAAAACATACATACAAAGATTGAAAACCTACGTAAAAGAGACATATGCAATTAAACAAAACTCAATTTATTTACATACGCATGCAAATTTTCAAATGCAACCGCACCATGCATACATCAAAGGTAGACACAAAATTATTCAATTACATGTACAGACATTATTTCATTTTATCCGTGTACATAAAACTGTACATGCATGCATACATCTAACGTTGTGCAGACACCATCCATAAATCGAACAAAACATAGAGACACACTATTAAAAAGAAGCAAGCATATGTACATGCATTCAAACAAATTGCAAAAACACAAACAAAACTAAACACTTGTTACTTGCACTTAGACATAGATACACTAAAACATATAGATATACATAAGGACATACATAGACTCAGACATCATATATGCATCAGTTCATACTTTCATTTTCCATGTTTTAACGTGAATGCAAACAAACGTACACACATTGCAAACATGCACCCACGAACATACATCCTTAAAAGCAGACATAAATTTATAATTTAATCACAACGGATTCCTGCAAAAATTGTTTCTAGGTTTCATTTTCAAGGCCTACGCTCAAAAAATATAAAACAAAGCTATAAGCAATCAACATGACACATTAACTGACTAGGTAATTTCTTCAGTATCAAGTGAGAACACTTTTCCAAGCACATATTGTAGTAATAAGAAACTCTTAAGCTAATTCTAATACCGGTTCGTTTTTGTCCCTTCCCATTGTGTCCGGGTTAGACCTTCGGAAAATGCTTATGCAATGGTTAAGATGAGGACACTCGAGCTATTTAAGGGAGGACAACAAGTTTTTCCATGCAACTGGATCAAGGCAGGCTTTGGGTTTGAGGCGTAAGGCATCCACCGTTTTTTAGATCTTGCTGCTGATTTTTTACTGGGACTGAATTACAATCTGCTGATATTAGCATATGGTGATTTTCTTCTCCTCATTACTGCATCGTTTTAACTCTGTCTTTATAAGGAACTCCTGTAACCCTCTGCAAATCTTACATATCAGCACTATCAAAAGAACTGGATAAAATTTTCAGAGCAGTACATCAGAGCAGGCTGGAGACAAGCTCCGTAGATATGAAACCTTGTAATTAATCATTTTCTTCATTCAGTAGCAAAATCACAATTTGTGTTGTTTCCTCCAGTAGGCTGCAATTCTGACCAATGATGCACGTATTGCGTCAATTTCAACGGAAATGAGATATCACCCAGGTAGCAGAGTTAATTGACAGTATCGTGGGTTTCAAAATGATTGATCCAAAGAGTAGCATTCTGGTTTGAGCAACATGTTATAAAAATTTTTCATCTTGGACGAACATAATTAGTATTATGTTAAGTTATTTTCCGCAGACAACTGCATTTTTTAAGCCATTTTGTTACAAGAACTGCAGCGTATTGACTGGCCGCCGACTTGCTTTAAAGAACAAGGGCATGGATATTTTTTTTCATAATTTTGTGGTGATTACACATTTGGCTTGAACTCAAATACTTTGACTTATCCGAGTTATTATTGAACCAAAAGTTTGCAAAGTTTTGTTCCAAATTTTAAACTACTCAATTCTAACTCAAGGATTCCGCTCCAACGGATATCACAAGATCATCTGCATATAGATCCTTGATGGACACTCACTCAATTTCTAATGGAATCACTGGGTCTATTGGTACAGCGAACTTTGGTTTTTCGACTCGATGTAAAGGCACTTTTGTAGTTTTGTTAGATTTTTGGTAGCTCTATTTTGCCTCAGAGCCTGGCGATAGTTGATCTACCATCCATAAAGCCAACAATCTAACGGATCGAATAAATTATTTGAGTTGTTTGGAACAATGGCCCTTACAGTACGTTTTAAGACCAAACACCTTATGACTTGGATGCTTTTCCGGGTGTTCACCCTCCTCCTCTTCCCGGGCTTGAGACAGGTTTGAATGGGCTTGAATAGGGATCTTTAATTTTTGAAAGGCTGTGAAACTATTCTTTCTTCTGTGAAATTGTTGTTGCAAAATTGTTGTTGCAAAGAGGTACGACATGAGTTTTTGATTTAGATTTGTGATTCTGCTGATGCAAATCGCCTCAAAATTTTTCGTTTTTCTATCTTCTTGGGAGCTCTTAAACTGAAATTTAGAGTTCACTTAGTCAATTTTACAGTCGGTATCTCTATAATAAATTCGGTAGACATGAACCCCTAAAAGATTAAGAAAAAATTCATTTTTTTTTCATAATTTTTGTTGTGATTTATGCTTTTTTTTCGAGAAATCTGGCCACTTGTAAGCATTCAACTCTCTGTCATTTGTATGCAATCGACCATAATCGTAATAACAAGAAATGATGGCCACATTTGTGAAAGTTCAATCTGTTGAGATATTTCATTAATAGAGCGTTCAAAAATCAAGACAAAAATTTGCGACTAGCAACAACTAAGCTACGCTGCCGAAATTGCCCACGCTATTTTTTAAATCTAATTACTAAACTGCACTGTCACAAATAATGTATAAGAACTCTATAATTCGGTTGCACGAAAATAAGAGTTTAGTTGAGTAACGAGTTGAAAGTACATTTGTACCACTACTTCATTCAATACATTAACTTGGTATGTAAACCTCATTAGCATTACAAAATCCTTAGCTATACATAGAGACGTTAGATTTATTTAGAGATCAATAATTGTATACAGAGAGATCATCAAAAATTAGTCATAAAAATTGATCTCATTTTCGGCGGACAGTAGAAAAAAAATTAGTGAAAAAAAGAAAAGAAAAAAAACTGTGAAAAAAAGTGTATGAAGTTCCTGGTCGTTTGTTCACAGTGGCAATAGGAACATTTACAAGCCATTTCTGATCGTTTTTTAACGGATTCGATGCCTAAAATAGTTTTGATCTCAGAATCAGAATCAGAGCAAATTTTGATTGCTAGTTGGGCGAAAAACGGTATTTTAAATTTTTGGCTCTCAAAACTTTTGAGACCCCCTTAAAGATTCCTCATTTTTACTTTTGCTTCTATTTAGGGAATTTGTTTTGTTTAGTTGAGATATAGTTTCGGTTAAGAACTTCGATTAAGAGCTTCCATTAAGAACTTCGATTAAGAATGGTTCCAACCTAGAAAACTTTTCATTAAATTAGCTCATCAAGATGATCTACATTTGAAGTTTTTCTTAGGATTGAAAGGATAGAAGTTAATAATAGTGCTTGCCGTGAAAACGATCAATTTGCAAGCTGATAAAAAAGGAAGCCACGTTTCCGCCACTCAAATAAACACAAAGAGCACTAGGCGGTAATCACATAGTTCCAAAAAAATTTCATTTTCATCTTGGCCCCGCATATCGGTTATGCTGCAATTATTGATCCAGTATGTCCAAATTGTGTTTAGAAAACAACACAAACAATCACATATGTAGTAAACTAGGAAAACAGGTTGCTGTGCAAGTAGTACAGAATGTCCCGACCATACTTTACAGACTTCAGACTCACTTTTCACCAATTTAGTGTCGTTTTTCGTGAGTGCGTGGAATTGGAGTACTTTACGTGCAATCACATAGAAAAAAAAGCTAATTAGACGTGGCCGACAACGAATATATCAAAAAAAATTGATAAACAAAATTGTGTCACATAAAACTTATCTTTGAAAGAGTTTTTTTTGCCAAATAAGCGCTAATTTAAACATCCAAATTTATTCGTCTTAATTTTAAAAGTTCTATAAAATATTTAAATTTCGATATAACGAGCGCTTCTCAATCGCATTAATCGCTCGAAATTTCAGCCAGTTTTTCTCTACGCCGGGATATTTTTTGCAGCAGTTTTTAATGTCGTTCGAAGCGGGACCCATCCCGATGATTGCTTGTCATTCCTGATTTTGCTTACAAAACATAAAAAAAAGAAAAAATTATACCCGAATACAAACTTCTGACCCTTTTCCAATGGTCGGAACAAATAAAAGAGTTATAAAAGAACTTCAATGTTTTCATCGTAATTTAAAAAACGCTCTGGCAATGATGATTTTTGGTATCTAATGAATATAAGTTCCGACTGCCCTTTGATTTTTGACGTTGCTTCTACTGACTTTTGAAAATTTCAGAGAAAAATGAATAAGAAATAAGTAATGATTTAGAACTTTTTGTTTCATTTTTCTTCGTTTTAGCCCTTTGCATGTTTTTATAATTTAGATGATGAAACTTAAATGGGAAAAATGGCAGAAAAGGTTCTTCTAGTTCAAGGAGTTGTTGAAACAAAACTCGTGTTACAAAAACTTCAGTTCTATATTTGCGGATTTATTTGAACGGTGTCCAAATTACTAGAAAATAGATCTTCCAAATATCGGTCTCTCGAATGACCGTTGTTATACAGCATTCGAAATTTCAAATTGCAGTTTTAAATGAACTAGTTCGCAGATTGTGCTGAAAACTATCGAATCAATTTATCCTAATGAAACATTGTCGTCAAAATGCTGTTTATCCTAGATTGTTTGGCCACAAACAGCAACCAATGGTATGTTTGTTGACAAAGGTTTTGTTCTAAAGGCTACCGTTTCAAACTGAAGACAGTTCTTCAATCTGTAATCGTCACTATGCAACCTCCTCAAATTATTAGCTTAGGTACGTTTTTGATAATCAATAGCATGCTGAGATGATTGAGACAAGTAGGCAATTGTCATTGTCTACACCCCCCCCCCTCCCCCACTCCTTCAAATCTGTTGGCAATTTTTTTTGGCTTTGGTACTGTTTTAGGACAGAAATTTCGGACTAACTAGCCCAAAAATTCAGGGCGGTTTCAAGACACTAGGTAATTAATAAACAGGGCTCATTTTTTCGAGATGACTGTAGGCATAAAAGTTTGAAAAACCATTCCTATTCTGATTAAAAGTTTTAAGTTTTTTTTTCAAATATCGGGATCTGGCTCTTTTTGCTCGCCTGCTTGTTTTTACATCTGAAACTTCTCTTTTTTGATCGACTATTATGAAAATTGGCGCGCCGAGTAATTAAACCATTACAAATTTTAGTTCCTAATACTTTTTTTTTGTAAAACCACATGCTACATTATAAAACCATTACTGATCAATTAACACAAAAACGCAACCATTTCACACATTTTCTCAAAAAAAAACAATTTCACGGTATGCTTCGGATGTCTTTGTTAGTGGGGAATCGGCAGTGGTAGAAACCTAGGGGAGTTTTGAGGGCACTGTTGAAAAATCAGCGCTTCCTTCGCGCCACCGTAACTTGTCTCAACAAAAAACCTGCGCCGCGAATTGGGTCTGAATCCCATTGCTTAGAACATGCTATTGATCTAACACATTGATTTTTTTCCTGAGCCGAAAATATCGTTTTTGATTTTAAGTGGCCGCTGCTGCCAGTGTGTCCTTTTATTTTATGACTGGCTATGTGATTGGATCATCACCGTTTGTTCAATCGGATATTTATTTCATTGGCTTCATCCTGCCAGACAGATTTGAAATTCTGGGACAACAGTGTAATCGGTTCAGGTGAGCTTCTATACCAAATTTGAACGGTAAAATTTTCTCTTTAAATCTTATCACTCATATCATTATCATTTTTTTAAAAAACCAATTGTCAAATTATACTTATAACAAATAACCGTAATTTTTTCGTCGATTACTTTGGTACCAAATACTTTCGTTTCGAGGCCAAATTTTTGGAGCTTGCTCGCTATTGGCCGGAGAAGTTTATTAATACCACCTCAAAAAAGCTATAGCAGCTAACAGATATATATCAAAAAACTCCCTTTAGTGCTGATTACCCATGTTACTATAGAGCTTTTTCTTCACCACAGTCCCTTTTTAAACCATCTCCCACAAAAAATTTTGACTTGTCTTTCAGTCGCTACTTCTGTTTGATTGGTTACATTGAGGATGATGTCCACAGCAACAGACAGATTCAGTCGTGGGATGCGGATGAGTTTAGGAACATGATAGCATACACCTACAACCAATTCAATTTTTTCTCCTTCAAAACCGACGATGCACCATGTTAGCATCAACAGCCATATTTCTGCGTACCATCTTTCTGACGTATCCCGTGATTTTAAGCGAGTTCTTTTCAAACTAAACGTTTTTAAACCCATCTCAAAGTTTTTCAAATCTCATTAGTGTGGCCGGTTGTTAGACATGTGACAAAAATTCCGACCACCATAAAAGAAAATTATGTTTTTCAGACTCATTTGCCTCAAAAACCACTGGAAGAGCAAAAAAAACTAGTCTCAAGTGTGTTTTGAAAAAAAAATTCCACCATTTCAAATAGTTTGTTTAAATATACTTTGACTCCACTGGCTAGAAAGTTTAGTTTCTACTCGTTCAGCAATTATCATTTTCTTTAAATTTTCCTTTGAAATTGCCTGTTTGACCGTGATGATTTTTCCTGCGGGTACTAGAAAATCTAGAACACTCAAAAATTTTAGCAAAACAAAGAAATCTTACTGACAAATAGTTCGTTTATTGAATTTATATTTGTGGTATTGGAGAGGTGTACAAAATTGATTCAGCTTTAAGAAAAACATCTTTTTGATATACTTGTTCAACACTTGACTAAAAATAGTTGTTGCACAAAATTTTTTCAGACCAGCCATTTTCACAACAATTTTTTTATAGATTTAGTGATTTCTCTTCTGGTTCTACGTCTCATAGCAAAACCCGTAACTTTCTGCGCTTTCGTCAATACCGATACAAATTGGCGTTAGACAAAACTTTTTTTTTGTGCTCAGATAACCCTGAAAACAACCAAAAGTTTTCTGGATTCTCTCAAGCTATCGTGAGAAGGTTGTGCATGCCGTTTTATATTAACCATTAGTTGTATATTAGCCTGGAAACAATTTAATATCTACAGATTTAATTTGATGTAATTTATTAACAAGAAATGAGTTATAGCAGCACAGCAAACTTATGCTTACAATTCATGCAGATAAAAAGATTTTTTTGTTCTCAACTTTGTATCAACCATTAGTTGTATATTAGCCTGAAAACAATTTAATATCTACAGATGTAATTTGATGTAATTTATTTATTTTTGATGTTGTTATGATGTCAGTATCTTGTCAAGTATGTTGGACTTCAAGATAGCAAAACCCGTAACTTTTTGCGTTTTTGTCAATACCGATGAAAACTGGCGCTAGGGAAAACATTTTTTTTTCGCTCAGATAACTCTGAAAACAACCAAAAGTTTTCTGGATTCACTCAAGCTATTGTGAGAAGGTTGTGCATGCCGTTTAATATCGACCATTGGTTGTATATTAGCCTGAAAGCAATTGTTTTGTAAAAAGCAGCGGTCGTTAGTTTCTGCTAGTTTCTTTTTTGTTTGGATAATCTACTTAGCTTTTAACATTTTTTTTACATTTAGGGAGTTTTTACTGGGCAATTTTTTTGCAAAATTTTATCAAAATTTTGAAAACTTCATAAAAATTAACTTTAATTTCTATTTTCCCCTGTTAAACTTATTGAGTTTTTTTCCTTAAAACATTTGTTCTCTTCAATCTCTTCATTTGATTATCCAGTTGTTTAATGACACATTTATATGAAGTAACATCGAAGCTGTGTGTGATTGACTGTGTCAAAAAGAGGTTAAGATCGGGCCATGAACTTTGCGTTGATATCTATTCACTATCCGTCGCAAGTCATTTCGTCTTGAACATTAACAATACTACATTGATTGAACTTCAACATTTTTGAAGCCAAGCTCGTTCACATTTTCCGAAAAAGTTACTATGTTCCATTTTACATAAGTTTTTCAAAGCTTTTACCCAATTCGAGAAGTATTGAATTTGACAGTTGTGTTACTGCTTTCGTTTAGATTCCTCAATCTGATTTAAAGTTATCTGTTCATAGGTAAGCTGAAAAAGACTATTCATATATCCAGAATAAGACTGCTCGTATCAGGGCGAAGCCCTGAATATTCCGACTGCCTCTTAAGTTCTATGGAGCAGCAATAATCTAAATCTGAAATACATCTCAAGAGAAAGTAGCATAGTTTGAATATTGCAAGAGATATTCCAAGAAAAAACAATGGTCTTATACTGCATAATAATAATTTTTTGAGTTCAGGGAATTATAATGGTCATCTGTTATGGGATTTTTCCTATACCGGATTTCGATTTCGCAAATTTTGAAAAATAATATTTTTGCTGACTTTGGAAACAGTCCATAATAGTTTTAATGGCCTGGATTTGTCGTTTTTGTTGAGATTTTTCCTTTCATTTGAGTTTTTTGTATGGTAACTTCTGATTGGCTGAAATTACCTGAGGAACGCCAGTAACTTGGTTTTATTATTAAAATATACGGCGCATGTTCAACAATCCGTCGTATCTTGTAGCCCAACATACTTACATCTGTAGAGATTAAATTGTGTTCAGGCTAATATACAACTAATTGTTGATACAAAAATTGAAAAAAAAAATCTTTTTATCTGAATGAAATGTAAGCATAAGTTTGCTGTGCTGCTATAACTCATTTTTTATTAGTAGTGAATTTAGTTTTGTAAGAAAATTCATTAAGCGAGTAGGAATGTCTGTCTTCATCATTAAAATACTCCATCCAGTTTGCTAGTTATACCCAAGCAGGGTCCAAAAATGAGAGATGAACTTGAGAAACCTGGTCACCTATAAAAAAAAACATATCTTTAATTTTTTGCTGCTATACATGAAACAGTAATACTTGTTTTTCAAATCAGTGATTTAACTTCGAACTGAGTTCAGCTTACTTCTAAAGTATTTCCGACCAAACCTGCTAAGGGCACTCCGATCAAACTGTAGATTCTTTTGGTGACATAATCGTTGTGGACATTATTATCATATCGACTTTGACTGCAAGGTTTGGACCCTCCGGAAATGGACCTCCCGACCGCCCAAAGCTCCCCGTTTTATTGTTCCGACTTTCGATACAAAAGTAACGGAATATTTGTGCTCGGGGTGGGTTTTTTTTTCTTCAGACAAATTTCGACTTTTTAACTAGCCATTTTTGACGGAATTTTTTTATATCATTCAAAAAGTATTGTTGTCCTGAGCTTAAATTTGAAAAGATATTTCACCTGTGATCGTTTTTCGTAAAGTTATGAGGGTTTAAAGATTGCCATTTTGGCCATTTTGACCAATTTGGGATAATTAACGCGCAATATAATTCGCGCTATTAACGCGTAAGCGGAGATTTAATCCGTCTTTTAAATCGTTCCAAATTGGTTGAACGAAGCTTATATGCCATAATTGATGTGTTTCAAGGAGCGAAAACTATCTTTTTGTACTTTATATGGCGTGTGGGGGGATGATTTTCATAAAAAGTTTCAAATTTTAGAAAAAAAAATTTCATTTTATTTTATTTCATTTATTTTTTTTTATGTATTACTGCTGCTCAATAAACCTTAAAAGGCAGTCGGAACATTCAGGGCTTCGCCCTGATACGAGCAGTCTTGTTATTATTTTAGGACTATTTTAAAGGGAGAGTTCGTTCCTGGTGAAAATTTCTTTTCTGTCAAATAATTTCTCGGAAAACTTGCCAGATATGGTATGAATGGTCTAGTGCTTAAAAAATCGACTGCGGCGCAGAAATTTGTGACAATTCGCTTCTTCCAAAGAGCTCGGAGAATCAATTTGGCCCGCAATTAAGATGTCGATAATGTGTTCAAAAGTGTTTTTCTTTGTAAATCATTCCCCTCAGAAAAGTACACGTGGTTGTGGATAAAGGGTTCGTATCAAAATACATCTAAAAAAAATAGCATAGTTGTAATGTTGCATGTTGCATGTTGCATGATGCAAGAAATATTCAAAGAATAAAACATACTTATACTGTATAATAAATTTTTTGAGTTCAGGGATTTATATTGGCCATTTCGATTTGATCAATCTCTACAGACAAACTGTAGTGCTCTTAATAGTAAGAAGTAGTCACACTGAAAAACTGAATTTTTGTGCACCAAAATTAACTTTTGAAGAAAAAAAAATATTTTGATTACTTTTTAGACAGTTTTGTTTTCAAAAAAGTTCTCCTTCCATCTCAAACTTTCCGATCAAACTTTTTTGAAAACAGCTCACGCTATAGATGCAGTAAAATCACATTTGCATAAAGATAATGTCAAAGATGCTTACTATTCCGCTAAGAGATCTGACACGTTTTTGTTGGATTGAACAGTTTATGCCATTGCTGTTGATGAAAGTTATAAGCCGACTCTCCCGCTCCTAAACGCAACATCATCCATAATATTACGCAAAACTAATATACGGTCACGGGACTTAGAAGTTGCAACTTTTTGATTTCAACGAGTGAGTGAGTGAATTTTCTCTTCGAGGTTTGCTCTATTTCTCTGTAACTATTTAAGATACAGGGTTCAAAATTTGACAAAAGGTCGACTCAATTATTTGAAAGGGTTTAAGTGGCCCAAAGTTTGAGAATTATTGTGAGTCCTAATTTTATCCTGCGTATCAATACTAGTTTTAGAGGTGTTCTTGCTCTGGAAAAAACCTCACAAACAACATAAAAAATCTGGATTTATAAGCTCAAATTAACTCTTTGGGAAGCTGATGAGCTTAACTTACTAATTATGCTATCTAAACATGGCAAAAAAAAACAGAATTAACAGAGTTACTTGGTCCAGAGGGGCTTTCTATGAGGTTTTTCAGTTTTCGGAGATCGTTGAGTTTCAAAATACGCTGAATTCTTTTTCATGTCGCTATCACAAAATTGTTCAAAAGTCGATCTCTCGAAGGACTGATAGTTACTCATAAAGCATTCGAACTTTCAAGTTGCAATTTCAATCGGTTCCGAAATTCTTCAGGAAAACTAGGAATTAATTCAATCTCTTTCAAACATTCAACATAAAATCATAACTATAATAAAATATGTCTCTGTCGTTTGTCCTTGAATGTTTTGGTCAAATCTGCAAACAATTGTGTGTTTGCCCTCTAAGATTTTAAACTAATAGAGGGTCATTACTTGTAAAAGGTTATTGTTTCAAGTTTATTACAGTGCTTAACCTATCATTTTCACGATGACATTTCTTCAATTTATTCTCTTAGGTGCGTATATGATAATCAGCATGCCGAAAGGAGTGGAGGGGTGGGGGTTTGCGGACTTATATCTGCCGAACCTTAATTCTGTTGGCTAAAATGTTATTTTTGGTGATATTTATTGACCGCAATTTATGCCCGACTAGCCCAATAAACTTAGTAAGGACAACTTGGCCGCATTTATACGATAGTTTTCACTCGAGAGCGTGCACCGAAAAAAAAGCATTTATTTTGGTCTAAATAATCCAAAAAGTCCACCGGAGCTGTAGTTTATCCTCAAGCATTTGCGCCAAAGATGACGGCTTTGGGATTTCAGCGAAGCTCGAATAGTTCGAAATGGCCGAAGCAAAAATAGTGAACAAAAATAACGAAAAACAATCTTATCCTCCCATCAGAAATTTTAACGCGCGATCTTGATGATACCAAGCTGGGCTTACTTCATGTATCGGAATTTTCTTTTTCTAACTGTATATCGTTTCTCGCGAGGAAATATTATACCAGTTTTCTCATAATGTTGGAGGGAATTTAACTACGGGGGAATCATGGAAATATCAGTCCTCCCTTGATGTTCCTTCGCCCTATCGTAATCTCTGGCATCAAAAAATGCTATCTCTGGAATAGGTCTGAACACGGCGGATAAAAATTGTCCTTTGAACTATTGCATTTTCGATGCTCTGATTAGTTCGTTTTTTTTTAACATGAAGTGTTTGCTGTTGCGAGAGTGTCAATTTCTTCTTTGACTGGCAATATGACCGGGTCATCATCCTTCGTCCCATCGGACACTTATTTTATCACCTTCGTGGTTCCTGACAGATATGAATTTGTGGGAGAACAGTGCTATCGTTTCAGGTGAGCTTCAAAAACTTGGCACCAAACTATTGTAAAAAAAGTCGCCATTCATCGCAATCGATCCCTTTTTCTAGAAAAGCAAGTGTCAATTTAAGGTCACTTTAATTGAATTTTCTTCACTGATATCAGAACCAGTTTCAATTTTTCGACAATTATTTTGATACCAACAATGCTCCTCTTTTGGCTCTCCTTCTTTTATCAATAGCCAGATAAATTCTCAGAATTAAAAATTTCTTGATAGAACTAAATAACCAACAACTTGGTTCGATTTCTAGCAGGTCAAAAATCTACAACTATCTCACCCCTTCCCCGAACTCAGCTTGTTGATTTAGTCGCTATTTCTGCTTGGTTGGATTCGTGACGGACAGTGTGCACAGCAACAGGCAGATTCAGATGGGGGATGTGGCTGAGTTTAGAGGCTTGATAGCTTACAACTACCACCAATTCAACTATTTCTCCTTCAGAAGCGAAGACTTGCCATGTCGGTATCAGTCTAACACCTCTCTCCTTCGTTTCATTATTCAAACATTAATTTTTCCACACAGTAGAAGACTTCAAATTGCCTCAAATTTCTAATACGAGGCCTAAAAATTTTCCAAATTGTAGATGAATTCCACCCAGAAATATCTAATGACAAAAGATTTTGAGCGTGTTCCCGCAGCAATCTCATGCGGCTAATTATTCTAGACTCTAAATGTATATGCGGGTTATGCAAACTGTGAGCGGATTCCACAAAAAAAAACGGATTTTGCACTTTCTAATTTGAAATGAATTGATGTTAGTGGGTTCTGCAAAATTTATGCAGGTTCCGCAAAAGTGAGCAGATTCCACAAAACTGTAGTGTACGATGTAATGTATATGTATTTGCTTTATCGTTCCGCAAACTGTTGTGTATTCCGCAACTTTTGTTCCAGAATCCTGAAAACTGGCTGCTTCAGGAGCGATTTCGAGCATGACATTGGTGTACCTACTTGTGCTTACAATCCAAAACATAAAAATAATAATAGATATAGCCGTGTTGCGCATTTGGCTGCAAATCTGTTCTCCATATAAAGAGGAGTTCGCATTATAAAGAGTTTGTACTTGTGTTTTGTCCCCTTTAGGTTTCATTTTTGAAAACAAATAAACGCTACGTACTCTAATTGTCTAGGGTAAAACAAGGCAAAAACTTCCTACAATTGTGAAGAAGTTTTTTTTCTGATTAGTTTATTTCAGGATATCGAGGTTATAAATTTCTGACCAGGTGAGTGGTGGGAAAACGAAGTTAAGTTACTGGTTGCATCCAAAATTAATGTTTCATCACAAAAAAATGAATGCTTGTAGTTTTCAATAAACTTCAAATAACTAAATTTTATCATTGCATTGGCTACATCAAGCAATTGTTTCTCTTGCGGGTGTGTAAAAACGACAACAACAGAAGTGCGCAAAATCGTACCGCAGTTGCCATCACCAACCGCACAAATTTCCAAATTCAATGTCGAGAATCATTTTTTGAGGTCGAGAAACAAGGTTTTTCATTGTCGAGAAACATTGATACCGAAAAAAACGAAAAAAAAAATTTCGACGAATGATTTTTTTTTTGGTTTTTCTAAGAAGATTCGTGCGATTCTCCCTCACGTTATTTTTGAATTTACCTATTCGAGACAAAAAATGTTTATTTTAGAGGACTTTCATTCAGCAGGAAAAAAATGATTTAGAACATGCTCCAAAAAATGATAATTCTGGCTCCGTTCATTCTTTTTTAAATAAAATTATGTTTAATTGTACTTTCAATGTGAATAAAATGAACAAAAAAGATCTAGTTTCTAGCTAATTTTTATGGTTAATCATAAACGCTAATTGAATGTGTTCAAACGTTTTCTTTAGTGAAATTTTTTTTCAGGCCTCTTTTTTGGGCAATGTCATACCCACTTGGTTTCATTTTTTGAAATTGAATTCGCTTGAATTTTCCAATTTTTGATTTTTTTGTCAGAAAACAAATTTATTATAATAACCAGGTCTGGGCACTGTTATAAGTTGTTCTGCTCAGGGTTATCAACCCACGCTTACTCCTTCTATCAGGTTCAGCCAATGGTGGCTGTTCGGGGGTTTTGAATTAATGGAACGTCGTTTTTTTTATCTCTCTCTCCGTTCCACAGCTCTCTCTTAAGGGAAAGACGTGAAAAAAGGACAAAAAACTGGTGTTTGTTTAATACATCCAGTAAGAAAAACTATTTTCACCTATCTCCTAGATACCATAGGGGCACTGTTAAGTAGATCCAAAAAAATAACACCATTCATCCCCTCCCAAGCACCCGGCCACAATTAGGTAAATGCAAGGGAGGGGAACACATAGGGTAAGGTGGGGGATTTTAAACATGGGGCAACCACTCTATCATCGAAAAGCGTGAACTGAAAACTTTTTCAGAAGTTTGCAAGAAAGGTGAAAAGGAAAAAAAGCATTTTATATTTGGCTCATAAAAATGACTGTATTCCAAATTAAATGAAATGAAAACTTTTTTCTGTAGTCTGCATCAGAAAGACAGCAAAACTGCAACTAATTTGAAATTCGGTTTCATTAAACTCCAGTTCACATTGATTTTTTGACAACTTTTTAGTGACTTTGCACTGGTTTTTAGAGGAAAAAGAGTTCTCAGTTTTCCTGTTATATGTTAACATTTTACTGCAAAACTGAGAGGCTTCCAGAATCAAATAACTGGAATCAATTCGGTGTGCAGAAAGTTTTGCGCCAGATTAAATTCAAGCATACGCTTTCAATGAGCGATTTATTCTGTGCGGTAATAATCCCAAATTGGCAAAATGGAATCGCAAACATTTAAACTTTTACAGAAAATAATCGAACTTAAAATATCTTTTTCTCAACCTAGGTCTGAGCTCAGGGTTTCGGTATTTTTGAGATGATATAAATAATTTTGTATATGATGGCTAGAATGAAAGATGGAATTTGTCTGAGGGAAATTTAATCTTCTTAGCTATTATTTTTTTAATCGTCTGAAAAAATCGCCTGAATTTTGAACGGTGTTTTTTTCTGGTTTTTCAGTTGTTTTCTTTGATCTTGTAATTGATTGATTTTGGAACGCAGGAATTAAACTTTGGAGCGGTAAAATTGTCCAGTAACAATAGCAGGGAGAATTGGAAACACGAGAAGTGGAACCTGATCTAAGCTATATTTTATGATTGGATAAATTGGATATTTTACCACTGTAAAGTATTTAATATTAACCAATCATAATCCATCTAACTAACAACCCACTTATTTGTAAGTGCTGAAATTACTTGTAATTTCAGCACCAGAGAGATTTGAATTTACCTTAGAAATTAATTGTCTCTCCAAGATAACTTCAGCAGCCGCAATAAACCAGTATACCCTAGATCTATTGAGCCTAGCAGAGACTAGTTAAACACCCTGAGACTAGAAAGTATAAGAGTAAGATTAGGATCGGTATTAGACTAAGAAGTTGCACGAATCTATCCGGCCGAAAATAAGATAGCGTGACGAGCAGACGGTGTAGCCTATCTGAAATTACTCTATGAAATAACCACATCGGTTATAACTCATCTGGTGCGACCATAAGTCTCGAATAAGACCTTAATAGCTTAGAACTAACCAAAAATAGATTAGAATTTAGACAAAACATTTTCAAAATAATATACGATAATAATTTAATCGAAATGTCTCTACGACTCAATAGTTCAGAGCCGATATTCCGAACAATAATAGAGCTACCCGGAATTGGAAGAAGACCTCGAACAAGAGACGACATACGACAAAGTAGAAACTTACCATTTAGTTTTATGATTGTACGGCAAAAGCCAACACAAACTTTTGTATTTAGAATCTTATTAGCAATGAATTTAGATTTTCATCTGCAAACATAAAATTTTGAAGTCAATCTTCATGATCATTTCAGGCGCTAAACAAAATTATTAATGTACAATAACGATTGATAAAAAGATTTAAGATCGTTTTCTTAATTTCTGCAGTCTTATATAAAACATATTTGAAAAATATTTATTGAAAATGAAAATAAAAATTAGTAGCAAGACAATAAATTGTTAGAAATCATAAATCATCTGTTGTCCCAGCTTCATCACCTAAACATAACAGCAATCATAAGCTCACTAATATCATTAAATTACTAATTCTTTTTCTTAAATAAATTTAAACCATTTTAAACTTAAATTCACTTAATTTTCAAAACCTGATCATCAAGGCCTATCCTTGGATCAAAAAGAACAATTTTGTTCTCCCCCACCCACTTATCAAGTGTCTAACGACCTCAAACGTCGATTCACTATCCAACCCTTCCAAAAGACCAAAGAGTAATAGAAATTTTTTAATAAAACTAACTATTCAAATTAAGATAAACAGTGAAGAACTTCGGTTATTCATCCTTCACTTGAACCCTCCTCTTACCAGACCCAGGATAGATCTTAGTAAGTTTAAAATAGTATCTAACGAACTACTTGCGTTCTAATTATACTTGAACCTTGTGGATCGATTTACTATTCTCCAACCCTTGAACACAATCACTACCCCTAAGTAAGATTAAGTAAGTTAACACCTTAGCTTAGACTAGCCACGAGAAAGTAAAAAATAATTCTTCGGAATCGATATACTTTTCTCTCCAACCCTAAATAAAAAGACCCAGGTTAAGCTAACCAAAAATCGTAAGGACTAACAGTCTAAGAAAATAGAAATACCTAACAACTTTTTGCATCCCTCATCCTAAACCTTATGTCATTCAAAAATCTAGGAAATAAGCAAACAATCGTTTTACACAACTGTAAAATAGATAACAAAAAATTTGATCTTGTAATCACACCTCATACACAAACAGTTGGATACATTAGAACAAAACGACAAACAATAAAAAGAAAAATTATAAACAAACAAAAACAAATCACACGAAAAAGATTTTCAAAAAATAGAAACGCATTTTCTGAATCAGAAGCCAGCAGTTTAGATGAACTCTACAAATTAAAAGAATCAATTGATAAAAATTGTCCCATTCACGACCAATTATATTTTTCCGATTGAGAAACAACTTCAAATTCATCAAAAAGAGGAAAAAGAGGAATAAAAAAGCAATACAAACACAAACCAGTACACCTGTATAACTGGAATCAACCAATTAGACACATGGATAGCTAGATATTAACAGTCATCAAGCAAAAAAATGAGCCACACTCAAAGTGACGATAGTCCAGATGACGAAGAGGTTTACCCCTTCCTCATAGATGCACCCGATGATAGAGGGCAACATGATTTTTGCAAGAAGTTACTCGTAAATTTGTTTGAACCCGGAATCAGTCCATGCAAAGCAGAATTCCCAGATGTAAAAATCAAAAGATAAATTATTGAACATTATTTGAAAGACATATGTAACTTAACACAACAATATGGAATCTACACCATAGAATTCAGCACACCAAATACGAATCATCGTAAATATGTAATTCAAACAGATGATCTTGAATTAGAATTTTCAAAAGTATTCCTAGAATATATCAAAAGCATACAATATCATAATTCACAAAGAGCAAACTCTATTTTCACTAATGAAGTTTTTGCAATAACATATACCTATATCTGTATATTAGAAAAAACAGAATTTCAAAGTATCTCACCAACTGAAACATCCAAACGTACAAAAGTACGAAATGAAATTGCTTTATTTTCAATTTTTTTACATTTAATCAAAGAAAATTCCACTAAAGATGATGTTTCACAACACACTAAACATGACTTACAAAAAATTTTGTCATGGTTTATAATAGATTATTTCACACATAATTTAGACTTAATTTCACAAGCAAGAAAAAATTTCAGACCTCAAAATTCAAATGATGACACTGCCATTACAGAACAGTCAGACTACGTTTGGGACCCTGAATGGTCTCATCCTGCATTTGTAAATATCCCACTATCCCATATCCAAGCAATAAGTACAATATCTTACCAAAGAGATTATGTAAAAGTAGTACCACTAACCATTGATGCAACACCATTAAACTACAATACATTTTTACCTGATACGCGAAATAACAGTTTAAATTCGACCGTCATACACAATGAAAACCTTAATGGAACTAGAAATCTTACACAACAAGCTATTCAAACACCATCACACTTCATAAATGAAGAAATCGTCCAAACAACAACAACTACGCAACAAAGTTTTTCACCAATACACCCAAATTTAACAACACCAAGAAATACAAATACTTCACTGGCACAAGTGACCTTACAATCAACCGTTAAACCTTCGGTTGCTCCAAAATATTCACATATGGATTATCAAATATATAGACCAACGACAATACCGTCAAAAACACAAAAATCATTCACAAGAAACACCTTTGCAGAACATAATTATAATTATGCTCACAAACAAAGAACAAATCAACCTCCCCAAAAACATACACAAAATTTAAATCACGTATTTTCTCATTATTGGAATCTCCCGAAAACATCGACAAATTCAGTAAATTTTCCGGATAATCCACAACCTACACAGGATTATACTGAAAATTACCCGTTCTTCCAACAAAATAAAAATAACCAACATACACCATTTAATACAAACTATTTATCATCCGATGAAGATGATTATCACCAACCAGATACTTTTGCACCATATACTAATGAATATCGCACACAAAGACCACGACAACCTCAACCATCTCGAAATATGAAAATTTACCCACAAAACCCAACAGATGTACAACATCCAGAACAAATACATATACAAAATCCATTTATCACACAATCTTTTCAACCAATACAACCACAAAATCCAATGTCAATGCATTCTTATCAATCAACTCAAATGCAAAATGAAATACCGCTTCCATATTACCTTCAGCAACACGAATTAACAAAAAATCAACTTTCAAATTTTTCGCAAATGCCAAATGCCGCAGAATCACTACAGATGACAATGAATCCATACCTCATGGGTGGATCATCAATAACATCCAATAAACCATTGATGGTATTTACAGGAACAGACCCTGAATATTCTGTAGAAGATTATTTAAATGCAGTAACAGCAAATTTCATTTTAAAGATAGGACCTGAACCAATTAATACGCCACTACATCAAAATTGGATACATAGACGCACAGCATTGATACAAACAACCTTAGATGGCGCAGCTCAAAAATGGTTTTCAGTATTACCTAAAGAAAAAAAATCAGACTGGAAAAGATTTGAACAAGAATTTTCAAAAATGTTTGACTCCGAAAGAAATAAACAACACCAAAGAGTTTTATGTAATGAAATTCGCAGATTACCAAATGAAACCATCAAACAATTAGCATTACGCATCGAAACACTACTTCGAAAAGCATATTCACTTAATACACATGACTATAAAAACACAAAAATGACAGAAACTTTAATGATGACCTTAACACCTCAATTAAGGAAAATAGCAATAAAAAAGAGAGCATCTCATCCTTCCTCAATTCGAGAGTCAGATTTAGATTTTCGAAAACTAGTAGATAAACTAGAGCAAGCGGAAATGACAATGAAACTTGAAGAAACAGAAAATCTAAAACTACAATATGTTAATCGAATTGAAACAAACACTACACATATAAATAACATACAGGAATCAGATACAGACCTAATTGAAAAAATCACTGAAATACTAAATATCTATGAAAAACATCCAAATTTTAAAGTCAAGCCGTCCTTCAAAAAATGGTGTAATTATTGCCGACGATACAGACACAGTATTTCCGAATGTAGACAAAAACAACAAGATAATCAGAATAAACCTCAAAAGCATAAAGAACCAAATAAATCGTTCTATCAATATATGCAAAAAGATCAAAATCTACCAAACAAAAATATATATAGTAATAACAGTTCAGGAAAACCACTTCCGAACAACACCAATTACACAAGGAATCAATCACCATTTAACTCAAGTTATAGAGGAAGATCACCAGAACGAAGAAATACACAAAATTCTTCACAAAATATTTATAATCGATCAAATAGTCAAAATAACTATTCGAGATCAAATTCCAACGCAACACAATTTGTTTCTAGATCCAGTTCCCAATCAAACCCAAGAAAAAAACACTATTCCAATAATCAATCACGAAACTCATCATACAACATATATAGAAATAGAAGTTATTCGAACAATCGAAATCAGAATTACCCGAACAATCGATCAAGAAACAACTCGTATAATAGATCAAACTATCACAGATCAAATGATAATTATCAAAACAGATCACGGAACAATTCACAAAATCGAAATTCAAGTTATAATAATCAATATAGAAATTATTCCCAGTCACCACATAGGAATAATAACCATTATAATAATTCTAAACATCGATACAGAAGTAGTACACCAAAACATCAAAGACATATTAATCAAGTACAGTCAAATGAAGAAACAACATCAGACCCCCCAGGTATCGATGACACAGGAAGTAACGAACTACAACTACATCAAATAAACTGTGGATCATCAGATACAGAAAGTGATACAGAAAATACCATCTCTGTAAATATGATAACAGTCGAAAACGACTATGAACCTATCATATATGAACAACCTTTTACATCACATATATATGAAAATCAATTGGAACTCCTTCACAATTATTATATTGGACCCATCGATACTACACAAACTGCACAAGAAGTAAACGAAATTAACACGGTAATTAAATCCGATGAAAAAGACAAAACAAAATGTTCAAACACAAATCATATTTATCAAAATACACAAAAAAAACAACCCAGAAAAAAAATTTGGACAAAACCATTTCTCTTAGAAAGTCCAAGAAACAAAGAATTTCAACCACCAGATCTTGAAATTGACTTTTTAATTGATTCAGGAGCAGAATCAAACATAATTAATATTCCCACATGGAATGAAATCAAAACATTACATCCAAAATTAACGCTTCTTGCAACCTCTAGTAAACTAGCAACAGCACAAGGATCAATATTAGTAAATTATGGGAAAATCCTTTATTCCTTCTCCCCACAAGAACAATGGAGCAAAATAAAATTCTAAACAAACCATTTAAACAAATATTTCATATTACTGATATTAAGCACAATATCAATGGCATATCATTTATATCAAATTATATACCAACAATCAACATCTTAAATAGTAAAATACTAATCAAAGATAAATACACAAAAACAAAAAATAGAGCTCTAACATTTTTTCAAAGATTAAACAAACAACCACCATTCTTCTCAAAATTTTATCCAATTTATAACCAACAACGGAAACACCTGAAACCATTATCAGGAAATATATAAAGTTTTTCAATAAAACAAGTTCACCAGTATGATAAAAGTCAAAATAAACAACAACTTTTTATGTCAGACTTTGAATTTGAACCTATTCACAAGTTTTTCAAAATCACGATCTCATCTATAAAACATTTGAAAAACACGAATTCCGACATCATTTCGTTACATGTGTATAACAATACACCGTATCAAGTAACATTACCCTTAGGACTTTTAGGATATTGCAAAACAAACGCTACAATCTCACCCATACATGAAGTAGCGTATCGCGTAAATAATATACTCCAATTATTAGATATTTGCCAATCCACAATTCTTGACGAAGAATTATCCATAAATAACATAATATGCAATGAAAAGAGAAACACAGATTACTTCACAAAAACACCATATTTTAAACCAGCGTTCAATATAACAAATTACACAAAAGAACAACAAAATTTTTTAACGATGTTTAATTTTGAACACTCACAAATATACAAATCGAATTTGACAAATTAGCAAAACAACTGTTAAAGTATTCAACAGTCTACGCAACATCAAAATTTGACGTTGGAAAAATCAGATCATCACTACATCTCCCGTTAAAACCTGACGCAGTTTTCAAAAAACAAAGAGCTAGTAAAGTACCAATTCATTTACACGACAAAGTAAATTGATTACTTGATATTTTAGAACAATACAAAATTATCTCACCAGTAAATAAAAAGAACAACCAAAAGGTAACACTTTTATTAACCTTGTTATCATTCTAGCAAAAGGAGAATCATTAAAAATAGTTTTGAACGTTAGATACCTCAATTCACTAATTGACGAATCGAAATGCAATTGGCCTATTGAACCAATACAAGTTATCTTAACAAAAATAAACGGAAAATACTTTACAACCGCAGATATGAATAGTGCATACAATCAAATGCCACTAGATGAACAATCACGACGTTTAACACAATTTGTTGTTGAATTTCCATAGGACCAGCAGCATTTTCAGCTTTTATGAGTAAAATTTTTAGACCACTAATACTCACGAAAAACGCAATCACCTATTTGGATGATGTTTTTATGCAATCACAAACAAAAGAAGAAATGTTTACGGTTTTAGAGCACTATCATAAAATACTTCAGAACGAAAATCTGAATGCCGCTCCCGATAAATTACACTTCTTTTTGACACGAGTTAAATTTTTAGGACATAATATAGAAAGAAACACAATCACTCCATTAAAATCACGCATTGATGCTATTCAAAAACTTCAACCACCAACAAACAAAAAGAAAATCCAAGAACTCCTTGGAATGTTAAATTTCTTAAGCAAGTACGTTTATAAAATGCAATTTTATTTCAGACCGTTCTATAATATCCTCAGACAACAAAATAATTTTGAATGGACCACTGAACATCAAACACGATTTGAAGAAGTTAAAAAACTTTTAACTGATCAAATTTCAAACACAATTCCAGATCCAAATCAACCATTCTATGCAATGTGCGATGCTTCAAATTTTGGCATCGGCGCAGCATTACTACAATCACATAGTGGTACAAATAAAATGAACCTTATATCAGCAAATTCCCGAATATTCACTCAAGCAGAGCTACGACTCTCAACTCTAATGAGAGAATGTACAGCTATAATTTATACACTTACAGAATTTGAATTTCTGATACTTGGATCAAAACATCCAACAGTTCTATTCACAGATAATAAACCGATCATTTTTCTCTTTACACAAAAGTCAAATCCAAATCACCGAGTTTATAGATTTCAATTAATTCTAACGAAATTTCCAAACTTACACATAGTTTGGACAGCAGGAAAGAATCTTGCATTACCAGATACATTAAGTCGAATTACACCACCTGGATTACTTACACGAAAAACTACAGTTGAAATACCAAAAAATATAAATTTTTACCTTGCAAAAGACAAAACATCACCCCGACTAGAATGCAAATATGCAGTAAAAACTGACATTGACCAATCACAAATAAATATCCTACAACACTTCCCACTTTACTTAGATTGCCAAAATAATCACTACGAAGTTGATCTAGTAGGAACATCAACTTTCAAACCAATTCCATACTCACAATGGATAAAAAATAACACCCAACAAAAACGAATGAAACACCACTCGTATAAAAAAGACAAAAGACTTTTTTCCATTAATCGAAAAAGAAAATTTAAGTGATAAAATAAATTTATCAGGACCACAAACAAATGATCCAAAATACACAATAAATCAAGTTTTTGACCTCCATGACCCACTTGACACAATTCCCCTATCAAAATTAGAAATTGACAATATTTTTCTCCCTCCAACAGATAAAATTACACTTGAACTCTTAAAACAATATCAAAATCTTGACCCAGTAATTAGACAACTAAAATCATGGCACAAATACAAAACTAAGCCCGTAAAAGCAAATACCACAATTTTAGGAAATAAAACACTCCTCCGATATTTCCGAAAATTTAAAAATTCAACAATTAATGAAAACACAGACCTTCTAGAATATCAATTAAATGATTCTACAGTTCCCTGTCTCCCTTTAAATATGATACTAATAGCTTTTAACATTTCACATACACAAAATAATAAAGGACACTCTGGATCAGAGAAAACATATTCAAATTTTACACAAAATTTTTATTTCCCAAATGCACCAATTTGGACAAAAGTATTAAGCAATGATTGTATAGTATGTCAGCTAAATAAACCTTATCCAAATCAAAAACAAATAGCACAAAACAAGATTTTAAAGGACAAAGTTTATATTTTAACCATCGTATTTCATTCGATACAAAAGGACCAATTTCACCATCCTCTGAAGGAAACTCCTACATTATGGTAATTGTTGATGCATTTACACATTATGTAGCACTCAACCCAGTGCCACATTGTAATGCTTATTATGCTTACACAACACTTTATGAACACTGGATAGTTAAATTCGGATTACCCGAAACCTTAGTTACAGATAACGGTACAGAATTCATAAATAATGAAATCATCACACTATGTCACTTATATAACATCAAACATAAACCACGTACATCTCATGCACCTTGGACAAACGATTTAGTCGAAGGTATGAACCGTTCACTACAAGAATATCTTAGATGTATCATAAATGGAAATGATACAAGTTACACAGAATGGTCAGCAGATGTAAAATTATTTCCCTTAGCATATAATTCACAAATTACGACAACTCTAGGAATGTCACCATACGAAAAGGTTTTTAATCAGAAGCCACGTAAACCAATTATGTTTACAGCAAACTCTCATAAAAATGCACAAGGTTATTGCCAACCAAATAAAGACTCAGTTTGTTATAACCTACCTTTACACACGCATGATAAAAATCATTTTCGTCACCCACAAATCCTTAAATTAGCCTCCGGTACACACACTGAATGGATTTTAAATAGAGATAAAAAACACAATGAAATTTACCAAAGAGTAACAAAAAAATTGTTACAAAGGCAAAACATTAACGAACAAATTAATTCACGCTTTACACCAGCCTCAGATTTAAAAATTGGAACATTTGTCTTAAAACCTAATTTTATTACACAAAAAGGAATTTCTAAAAAAAAATTACAACCCCTTCGCAAAGGACCATACCAAATAATTGCCAAACCCACTGACGTATAATATAAAATCACCGATTCAAACCAAAAAGAAATTGTCCAACATCGGAACAATCTATTGCCTTACTAACCAAAAGAGTACGCACCACGCGAATTAACTCAATTATATTCTTTCACAGGTTTAAAAATTATTCAAAATCATCCACATACGGAAAAAGAAATAGATGAACAAAACGACATTCATCATGGAAAACAAAATACAAAACCAACTACAACCCAAAACAATACAAAAAAGCTGGATCAAAAAAAACCTCAAAAAGAAAGGAAAAATAGGAAAATGATAGAAAAAATTTTACCACAAGAACAAGTCGAGAAATCAGAACATAGAGAGTCATCACGACTTAGAAATCAACCACGTAAAAATTACAAAACATTCATCCCACAATCTAAAATATTAAAGAAAGTTGAATTTCAAAAACAACTTTAATTTTAAAATCCTCGCACCTCTCGATCATATTGAATCTTCATTTTTCAAAATAACATGCTGACAAAAAACGCAACAATTCTAGTTCAAATTTAGCCAATAGGATTCATTCAATCCGTCACCTTCTATAACTATAACACCAACCTATTAGACGAAAGATATTAAACTCCAGGCATATCTATAACTATAACTTTACAACCTCCAGGTCAAAAATAAGCAAACCAATCAGACTTGACAACTAAAATAAATACCACCATAATATCATAACCCTCCCTTATCTAATAACGCAAAAATCAACAATATTATCCCAACTTAGACCTCAAAAACCCTCCAACCAAAAATGGTAAATTAGCCTAAAGTAAAAATACGATCGTATTCATTTGGCCTAAAGTACAAAAATCTCAAAAAGACCCCAGATCACCTGAAAAATAAAAATAAAGCAAAGAGGACCTCCCAAACACCATAAAATTAGCCCCCAACAACTTTTCACAAAACTCAACGCACTTGTCAAAAAATCAATAAATAACTCGACCACACTTGAAAATCGCCTCAAACAACAAAAAAAATTTGACCAACAGATCATTTCTTAAATGCTCTTCTCTCGATCAGTCAATATCTTTAAAAATACAATTTTCAACATTTTCATAAACTTTTTCACAATACTTAAACTTTCATTCATATTTCTCTTTGATACCTTAGAAGCTTTTATAATAATTTTAATCATTTTTTGCAACATTTTTTAAATTTTCTACTCCCTATTTGAAATATATCTCCAACTTTCCCAAATCATTGACCATATTCACAGGTACGATAACCCAAAGTTTATTTAAATGATACGAACAATTTTTAGTAGAACAGATATTTTTTTAAAATTTGTAATTTTTATAATATTTTTATCATCCCTAATATTGACAATGTGCAAATTTATAATAAAGGCAATAATCACATTCGCCTTAGCAACAATCCTTTTAATTCTTTTCCTTGAAGAAAACTACAATAAACATAAAATTTTTCACTAGGAAAATTCAATCAGAATACTTTCAAAAATTGCTAACCAACAATCACACAATCAGTTTTCACCGATATCATCCCAAGAAAATCCGACAATACCTAAAACTACCCAAAACCCCCAAACATCCACACGAATTTCTTTCCAAGATAACCCATACACTTTTGAAGAACGACACGCTCGCTCATCCGAAACATTAGAACCAGTTCAGCGACAAGCACCCCTAAGTGAACCAACATATAATTTATACCCAATATTACCACAAGAATTAAGAAGAATAAGACACATTAGTCAAAATCAAAATACAATTGAAATAAATAGACAAATTATACATCCACGACGAAATAGAAGTTTTCAAACCCAACGAGTTCATTTTGATATACCCCAATCCCCATCACCAATTACTCCAGAAAACCCAAATAGCACATTACCAGAAACCCCTACACTTCTTTCACAACGTAGCACCTCAAGTATACCCTCCGATTACTTAGGTTCAACACCAACATCTGAACAAATACGTGACAATCCCTTTAACCCCCCCCCCCCCCCCCCCCCCCAACCAAACATCACGGCTACCATATTGGACAACACACTCATTCACACAAGGTGAACCAAATTTAATAAATGACTCAATAGATATTTCTACGGATACAACAACATCATCATCGCTACCAGAAACATTATCACTACCATCAACACCATCAATAAGCCAGATTTCACCGACGCCTTTCCCCCTAAATTTTCCAAATAATCTCGACGCTAGATATCGAGAACAATCATCAACAAATATCCCTTTAAGATTAGATTGGAACACGTTCACAGCACCCCCACCATTATTTGGACAACATCCAGAAAGTAACCGACTCCACAATTGGGCACTCAATAGACTACAATATAGACAAGACATCCACGAAGACATTCGTGACCATAACATCCAAATACTCCAACAAAATAGTCTACAATTAAAATTCGAAATCACGGTTAAACTTAACAACATTGTTCAACATCCTTACCCATTAAACCCACCCAATATAACAGCTCAATCGCTACCACCACCATTTATAACAACTGAAGTAATATATAAGTACGACAGATATACCAAAAAGACAATTGGTTACATCACATTTTATAACCCATACTCAGGATTATCATACACATGTATATTCTAAAAATATTGATATTTCAACAAATCTTTTTGTATAATATTTTCCTATCAGAACACAAATCCTTCTCCTCGCACAGGACCCCAGGACTTATTAGTAACACACTACGATTGTGAAGAAAATGAACAAAAAACACTACACAAATATGCAATAAATCAAGTATCACAATGCGAAACAGAACCACAAGCTATAGAAACTACAAATGTAATAGCGACACTGTATTCAAAAGCCCGAGCAACAACAGTCGCATGATATAAATTTACAGCAACTTTTTCCGAAAAGAAAGTACATTGTTCACAAGTTTCAAACGGAAATAAAAACCGACATGACCACGAATCATTCTACCAAAGTAACATAGAACGACTTCTACATCTAAATCCCGATGATTGTAAAAACGAGCTACTCAGACTAAATATCACAAGAAATAAAAGCACCGACAGAAAACTAGTATATTTTCAAGTCTTTGCCGATTCTGTACATCAAGCAGAACTTGAAAGATATCAAGGACATATAAAACTAGATGAAAAATACCCATACAATGGCGCACACGGAAGATTAACTTATGACATACACGATAAGCACTGGATACCACACATTGGAATAAATAATCCATCAAACTGCAAAGCAGACACAAAAAATAAAGGATATCAAGAAATAATGTTTTTTGATTGGAAAATACAACTCGAAAAAATACAACTCACACGAGATTTATCCGACAACACAATGATTTATCAAGGAATTAGATTACCTTGGAAAAACGATCAAGGTTATTGTGATCCTACAACACGGACACAAGCAACAATTGTTTGGTTTCCCGAAGATACATGCACAACATTTCAAGTAGCAAAAATACACGCTCGAATGATAAAATTTCACGAAAAATATTTTATAGAATCAATTCCATATGAACAAGTCCATCCATCGCGAAAACAAAGTACTGTATTCCTAAATATCCATAATATAGAAAATAAGTTAACAAGTTTCCAAATATATCAAGAAACAGAAATCGCATGCAAATACAGGAACCCACTTTACAAAACACAATATTCTGAAATACTAAATGAATACGAAAAAGGTTTCGACATGACCACTGGAAAAATAAAATTTGACCCATATGCCACAGGTCACCCTCTAAACGAAGGAACATCATATATACCAGTTAACTTTCAAAAAAGCAATGGTCAACCTGGGGGAAAACTAAAGCCACATGACACTAGACGTACACGTTTACAGGAACTATCACTAATGAATAACACTTATTTTGATAACATCCACTATGATATCCACTTAGATATGAAGTTAGACTACACGATTAGTCAAATTTTTTAAGAAATATCACTCTCCGAATTAAAAACACTTCACCAACTATGCGAATTAGAAAGGACACAAATCCTACAATCACTCGCACTAGCAGTATTAAAAATACCCTACGCAGGATATTTATTGTCAGGAAATAGATCAAATTTTCTAGACTACGAAAGAAACATTTTATGGTTTTATACTTGTACCAAAAAAGTATCACCACTATATGTTTTTGAAGATAAACGCTGCTATAAAAGAATCCCTATATTATAAAAATAAGGTACATTTTGTTGACACACTTTCAAGACGAACATAATTTTGGGATACCGCAGTCCCATGTGGATCAGAAAATAGCCACAATGTAGTACAATTGAACCCTGATGAAGATAAATATTATCTTCCTACTCGATACCCTACGTTAATTCAATCACTCAAAAAAATATCACCCGAAAGCATCAGAGCTATTGCTCGTAATCCAAATATTGATTCACAATCAATTGGAATATATTCAAAATCAGATATCCAACACCACATTAGAACACAACAATTCCAAGAATTATTAACACAAATGGACACTATACAAAGACAATCAATTGATCAAAATTTACGAAAACTTGCCGAAACCGCAGGATTTGCAGATATTTATACACAAGATTATAGCGGATATTTTAAAGACATTAAAGACTATATATATCTAAACGGTGAAAAATACAGACCACAAGATATTTCACCTATAAATATTTTTAGCTTTGTTACCCTAAAAATGAAATTCTCGATTTTCTAGGATGGCCCTATTACATCTTAGAAAAATTAACTATCCTATACGCAATGTTTAATTTTATAGGATTTCTTTTTTCACTTTTAAAATGAATCTATAACACATGCGCTATACACACACAAGTAAATAGACAAGCAAGTGTAGCACGCATACTATTTGCAGGATTTTTTGGAATTTTTTCTTCATCAAGAAACAAAATTCTTCTAGACGCACAAATAAAAGAACATAATACAAAAATAGCGACAAGACAGAACACGTACGACGAAGAACATAATAACATAGAAGTAACACCTACCGCACCACAGTTGCCACCCCTACCACATAACCATCCATTATCCTTAGTCCCACGTAATTTCCGAAACCTAGCAATAACACATAACCCAAATTTTAGACCAAATATATCGCAAAGTCCCGTACAACATATAATGAAACATCATTCACAAGATGATAATACATATGAACAAATTATAGAACAACCCCATACCACCGCTTTTCAGTCTCAAAATAATCATTTTTTTAGCCCACGATGAGCCGACAACTTGGATCCCTACACCGCTCAAATTCCCACCCAACCAACCTCCACACTCCAATCCCAATAATCCCACTTTTTGCTTTCCCACCACCCGATTTCCCAACTATTAATATATCATCAAGCACGAATTCGGATACTAACTCAGATATTTCAGTTTTATACTCCATCTTACAACTTAACAACCCTAATATAGAAACCCCTGACGAATTTGCAGACTCCGAACCATCTCCATCCAATAATTTTCAAACCAACTCCTCAGTTTTTTCAAAACTCCCTTTTCAACCAATCCCACCAAATAATTCACTCCCATCCGTTTCCACTCCTTCTTACGCTTCGCAAGTAACCCCAACCTACTCTCCACTTCATTCCGACCGATCATCTAATAATTCTCCAGATACCCCCCAAATTTCCCAGGAACTCGATAATTTTATCACCCTACAACAACAGTTAATACAACTTAACACCCTCACCATACATCAAACTTCATCCACAATAGAATCCTCAAACCCACCTACTCCTACACCCTCCTCAGCTTACACTGCATCATTAGCACAATCATCCACATCCACCGAAACATCTAACAACACTAACCGAGCTTATCGCACTTTTAAAAGGAAATTCCCGAACCAACCATTCCCGATTAAACCAGGAACAGCCTGCGAATATATTAATCCTCCACAACACACCAACACAAAAGATTTTCTAGCAATCACCTTACCCTCATTCCCACAATATACATTAAACACACCTAACGACACTAACGACACACGTAGTTTTGTAGATGAACATGTTTTAATGCCCACACTTCACTGGACAGCATATTACCATTTTACTAATCCCCTTTGCCTGCCACTATCTAGTACTCATGACGATATAGAAAAGAATAAAAATATGCTATATAGACTCACCGCAACACTAACACCTAGACAATTTACTTATGTAGGATATAAAAAATTACTAAAAACATTCACTGGACCTCGTGCTAACGAATTTACAATAGAATATTACGACCATAATATCATCCGAACTAATCAAGACCAATTTCTAGATGACGACCGCTTCGCTAACCCACAACTAACAGAAAAATTTTTCATCAAAACGTCATATGTATTCACACTTAATTTTTTTCATAGAAAATATGATCATATCATTTCTGAAGCACTAAATGATATTCAAGCTTACGAAAGTTTTAAAGACAAATTTCAGTTATTTTCACTAACCTTTCACTTCCTTGCACCACAAGAACGCAATTTGCACTGTTCACACGACATTATGTTACGCACTAAACAGACTCATACATATACATACTATCGCTTCATACAAAATCATTTTGATTTACATACTCCATCAAGACAACAACCACACCATCGTTTTCAGTTTCTTAACTCGCAGTACACTTCACCATTTTTTCTTAATTTCACTTATTGCATCAAGGATACTAATCTCCACGGCATCCTCCGCAATTATGACCCAGTAACACAAATGTATATATTTTGTCCCATCACGAATACCTTTAACGCCGAAGAATCCAGACCCTTCCTTATCCCACATGAATTTATCCAGCCTCTAGAAATCCCAATATTAGAATTCATTCACAATACCAAATATAATCACAAAATATATAACTTCAATCAAAACACACCTTATGAGTTTGCAGTAGGCACCGAAGAACTAAAAACCATTAAAGCACTTCAATTGCTTTGGCCACTGCTCTAAACTAAAAACATCATTCGCACTCTAGCAAAATTACTAACAACATCGGACATGATACACAACATCTTCCCCACGGCTTTTTCCCAGACGATTAACAGGTAAGTATAATTTAAAAATATTTTTAACTAATAAATTTAAATTAGTACTAACCATTCCTTATTCATGTTTCTTTTACATTTCTAGTCTTCATATCACGATCATCTGCAAAAAATAGAAAAGAAAAATAAAAAATAAACTTGTTAAAATTCTTCTAAACTTCATTAATATTTTGCACAAAATAATATAATAAAATTCATACCAAATGTAGTAAATAAATTTATAAATTGTTTCCCCATGAAGCAGTAAATTTAATTACGATGAAAATTTATAACATTAAATTTTCCCAAAAAAACAGTAAATTTGAAATTCTATGTAATAAATTGATAAAATGAAAATGCAGTACTAACCTTGTGATATTTTCATTCACTCGCACAAGAATTCTATCCAAACTCGCACAGCTCGCCCACGAAGAATTGTTTAAATAATGATTTTGAGTTTCAAGTTTTAACACTCAACAACTCTAACACGCGATAACAAGTTTCAAACTTTCCTTTAACCCGGTTGGAAAGGAAGTATATACTAAACCAAACTAACCAACGCAGCCTACTAAACACCACAAATCATAAAATAACAGCATGACTAAGAAAAGAAAACCAACGGTACCCAAACCGAAATAACCCAGTTTAAAACTGGATAATTTATTCTTTTAAAGACTATTATAAAGTCTAAGAAAGAAATAATAAAACACAAAAAAGTCGCAAGACAAACAAATACCAAAAACAATTTGATTTTTGAAAAAAGGACACAATGAAAGAAACATAAGAAAGACCAACATAAACCCAACATAAAACGTTATCACATAACAGGACCTCTCAAAGAAACAGCACGAAATATAACAGCTCAATCGCTACCACCACCATTTATAACAACTGAAGTAATATATAAGTACGACAGATATACCAAAAAGACAATTGGTTACATCACATTTTATAACCCATACTCAGGATTATCATACACATGTATATTCTAAAAATATTGATATTTCAACAAATCTTTTTGTATAATATTTTCCTATCAGAACACAAATCCTTCTACTCGCACAGGACCCCAGGACTTATTAGTAACACACTACGATTGTGAAGAAAATGAACAAAAAACACTACACAAATATGCAATAAATCAAGTATCACAATGCGAAACAGAACCACAAGCTATAGAAACTACAAATGTAATAGCGACACTGTATTCAAAAGCCCGAGCAACAACAGTCGCATGATATAAATTTACAGCAACTTTTTCCGAAAAGAAAGTACATTGTTCACAAGTTTCAAACGGAAATAAAAACCGACATGACCACGAATCATTCTACCAAAGTAACATAGAACGACTTCTACATCTAAATCCCGATGATTGTAAAAACGAGCTACTCAGACTAAATATCACAAGAAATAAAAGCACCGACAGAAAACTAGTATATTTTCAAGTCTTTGCCGATTCTGTACATCAAGCAGAACTTGAAAGATATCAAGGACATATAAAACTAGATGAAAAATACCCATACAATGGCGCACACGGAAGATTAACTTATGACATACACGATAAGCACTGGATACCACACATTGGAATAAATAATCCATCAAACTGCAAAGCAGACACAAAAAATAAAGGATATCAAGAAATAATGTTTTTTGATTGGAAAATACAACTCGAAAAAATACAACTCACACGAGATTTATCCGACAACACAATGATTTATCAAGGAATTAGATTACCTTGGAAAAACGATCAAGGTTATTGTGATCCTACAACACGGACACAAGCAACAATTGTTTGGTTTCCCGAAGATACATGCACAACATTTCAAGTAGCAAAAATACACGCTCGAATGATAAAATTTCACGAAAAATATTTTATAGAATCAATTCCATGTGAACAAGTCCATCCATCGCGAAAACAAAGTACTGTATTCCTAAATATCCATAATATAGAAAATAAGTTAACAAGTTTCCAAATATATCAAGAAACAGAAATCGCATGCAAATACAGGAACCCACTTTACAAAACACAATATTCTGAAATACTAAATGAATACGAAAAAGGTTTCGACATGACCACTGGAAAAATAAAATTTGACCCATATGCCACAGGTCACCCTCTAAACGAAGGAACATCATATATACCAGTTAACTTTCAAAAAAGCAATGGTCAACCTGGGGGAAAACTAAAGCCACATGACACTAGACGTACACGTTTACAGGAACTATCACTAATGAATAACACTTATTTTGATAACATCCACTATGATATCCACTTAGATATGAAGTTAGACTACACGATTAGTCAAATTTTTTAAGAAATATCACTCTCCGAATTAAAAACACTTCACCAACTATGCGAATTAGAAAGGACACAAATCCTACAATCACTCGCACTAGCAGTATTAAAAATACCCTACGCAGGATATTTATTGTCAGGAAATAGATCAAATTTTCTAGACTACGAAAGAAACATTTTATGGTTTTATACTTGTACCAAAAAAGTATCACCACTATATGTTTTTGAAGATAAACGCTGCTATAAAAGAATCCCTATATTATAAAAATAAGGTACATTTTGTTGACACACTTTCAAGACGAACATAATTTTGGGATACCGCAGTCCCATGTGGATCAGAAAATAGCCACAATGTAGTACAATTGAACCCTGATGAAGATAAATATTATCTTCCTACTCGATACCCTACGTTAATTCAATCACTCAAAAAAATATCACCCGAAAGCATCAGAGCTATTGCTCGTAATCCAAATATTGATTCACAATCAATTGGAATATATTCAAAATCAGATATCCAACACCACATTAGAACACAACAATTCCAAGAATTATTAACACAAATGGACACTATACAAAGACAATCAATTGATCAAAATTTACGAAAACTTGCCGAAACCGCAGGATTTGCAGATATTTATACACAAGATTATAGCGGATATTTTAAAGACATTAAAGACTATATATATCTAAACGGTGAAAAATACAGACCACAAGATATTTCACCTATAAATATTTTTAGCTTTGTTACCCTAAAAATGAAATTCTCGATTTTCTAGGATGGCCCTATTACATCTTAGAAAAATTAACTATCCTATACGCAATGTTTAATTTTATAGGATTTCTTTTTTCACTTTTAAAATGAATCTATAACACATGCGCTATACACACACAAGTAAATAGACAAGCAAGTGTAGCACGCATACTATTTGCAGGATTTTTTGGAATTTTTTCTTCATCAAGAAACAAAATTCTTCTAGACGCACAAATAAAAGAACATAATACAAAAATAGCGACAAGACAGAACACGTACGACGAAGAACATAATAACATAGAAGTAACACCTACCGCACCACAGTTGCCACCCCTACCACATAACCATCCATTATCCTTAGTCCCACGTAATTTCCGAAACCTAGCAATAACACATAACCCAAATTTTAGACCAAATATATCGCAAAGTCCCGTACAACATATAATGAAACATCATTCACAAGATGATAATACATATGAACAAATTATAGAACAACCCCATACCACCGCTTTTCAGTCTCAAAATAATCATTTTTTTAGCCCACGATGAGCCGACAACTTGGATCCCTACACCGCTCAAATTCCCACCCAACCAACCTCCACACTCCAATCCCAATAATCCCACTTTTTGCTTTCCCACCACCCGATTTCCCAACTATTAATATATCATCAAGCACGAATTCGGATACTAACTCAGATATTTCAGTTTTATACTCCATCTTACAACTTAACAACCCTAATATAGAAACCCCTGACGAATTTGCAGACTCCGAACCATCTCCATCCAATAATTTTCAAACCAACTCCTCAGTTTTTTCAAAACTCCCTTTTCAACCAATCCCACCAAATAATTCACTCCCATCCGTTTCCACTCCTTCTTACGCTTCGCAAGTAACCCCAACCTACTCTCCACTTCATTCCGACCGATCATCTAATAATTCTCCAGATACCCCCCAAATTTCCCAGGAACTCGATAATTTTATCACCCTACAACAACAGTTAATACAACTTAACACCCTCACCATACATCAAACTTCATCCACAATAGAATCCTCAAACCCACCTACTCCTACACCCTCCTCAGCTTACACTGCATCATTAGCACAATCATCCACATCCACCGAAACATCTAACAACACTAACCGAGCTTATCGCACTTTTAAAAGCAAATTCCCGAACCATCCATTCCCGATTAAACCAGGAACAGCCTGCGAATATATTAATCCTCCACAACACACCAACACAAAAGATTTTCTAGCAATCACCTTACCCTCATTCCCACAATATACATTAAACACACCTAACGACACTAACGACACACGTAGTTTTGTAGATGAACATGTTTTAATGCCCACACTTCACTGGACAGCATATTACCATTTTACTAATCCCCTTTGCCTGCCACTATCTAGTACTCATGACGATATAGAAAAGAATAAAAATATGCTATATAGACTCACCGCAACACTAACACCTAGACAATTTACTTATGTAGGATATAAAAAATTACTAAAAACATTCACTGGACCTCGTGCTAACGAATTTACAATAGAATATTACGACCATAATATCATCCGAACTAATCAAGACCAATTTCTAGATGACGACCGCTTCGCTAACCCACAACTAACAGAAAAATTTTTCATCAAAACGTCATATGTATTCACACTTAATTTTTTTCATAGAAAATATGATCATATCATTTCTGAAGCACTAAATGATATTCAAGCTTACGAAAGTTTTAAAGACAAATTTCAGTTATTTTCACTAACCTTTCACTTCCTTGCACCACAAGAACGCAATTTGCACTGTTCACACGACATTATGTTACGCACTAAACAGACTCATACATATACATACTATCGCTTCATACAAAATCATTTTGATTTACATACTCCATCAAGACAACAACCACACCATCGTTTTCAGTTTCTTAACTCGCAGTACACTTCACCATTTTTTCTTAATTTCACTTATTGCATCAAGGATACTAACCTCCACGGCATCCTCCGCAATTATGACCCAGTAACACAAATGTATATATTTTGTCCCATCACGAATACCTTTAACGCCGAAGAATCCAGACCCTTCCTTATCCCACATGAATTTATCCAGCCTCTAGAAATCCCAATATTAGAATTCATTCACAATACCAAATATAATCACAAAATATATAACTTCAATCAAAACACACCTTATGAGTTTGCAGTAGGCACCGAAGAACTAAAAACCATTAAAGCACTTCAATTGCTTTGGCCACTGCTCTAAACTAAAAACATCATTCGCACTCTAGCAAAATTACTAACAACATCGGACATGATACACAACATCTTCCCCCACGGCTTTTTCCCAGACGATTAACAGGTAAGTATAATTTAAAAATATTTTTAACTAATAAATTTAAATTAGTACTAACCATTCCTTATTCATGTTTCTTTTACATTTCTAGTCTTCATATCACGATCATCTGCAAAAAATAGAAAAGAAAAATAAAAAATAAACTTGTTAAAATTCTTCTAAACTTCATTAATATTTTGCACAAAATAATATAATAAAATTCATACCAAATGTAGTAAATAAATTTATAAATTGTTTCCCCATGAAGCAGTAAATTTAATTACGATGAAAATTTATAACTTTAAATTTTCCCAAAAAAAACAGTAAATTTGAAATTCTATGTAATAAATTGATAAAATGAAAATGCAGTACTAACCTTGTGATATTTTCATTCACTCGCACAAGAATTCTATCCAAACTCGCACAGCTCGCCCACGAAGAATTGTTTAAATAATGATTTTGAGTTTCAAGTTTTAACACTCAACAACTCTAACACGCGATAACAAGTTTCAAACTTTCCTTTAACCCGGTTGGAAAGGAAGTATATACTAAACCAAACTAACCAACGCAGCCTACTAAACTCCACAAATCATAAAATAACAGCATGACTAAGAAAAGAAAACCAACGGTACCCAAACCGAAATAACCCAGTTTAAAACTGGATAATTTATTCTTTTAAAGACTATTATAAAGTCTAAGAAAGAAATAATAAAACACAAAAAAGTCGCAAGACAAACAAATACCAAAAACAATTTGATTTTTGAAAAAAGGACACAACGAAAGAAACATAAGAAAGACCAACATAAACCCAACATAAAACGTTATCACATAACAGGACCTCTCAAAGAAACAGCACGAAATCATACTCCCACTCCTGGCCTAACCCACCAGAGAGGACGTCCTGAGCATGCTCTATAGCCGGCCTAACCCACCGCGCTACATCCACGCTTTGTGGACGCACTTCTATTTTTAATAAGAGGTACTCAAGGGTGAGTAACTCTTCAAAATAACCGAACTAAAACAAAATGCTTTTGTGAAAACAACTAACTAAATTCATGATTAAAAAACCGAACTAATAAAATTTTATAAAATGTAAATCATACCTCGCAGTATATAGATCAACACACAACAACAAAGACGAACATCCAAAGACAAAATGATTCCATCACACTCGAACAAGAATGGCTAACCACAACCGATATGCCGTCCACAATCACAACTCAAAGGATTTAGAGTACGACTTGACTTCGCAGAAAAGGACTTCATTAAACTAGACCAATGACCACCTCGATGTTCAAGTATACGTGCAGATCCGAGTTACGAGGCATCCCTTTCACACACGATCTCCACGCCATTCCCAGACGAGGTTGAACACAAAACAAGTTCTCTACATAATACAGAAAAACCCGTCATAGCAAACCATTTTGAAATCAGATTGATTTCATTGGGAACACAGTCGTTGTCACAAGACAACACAACGATTGATGTCCCTAACCGAACCGGACAAGAATTTGATGTTCGCCAAATACCAACGTTCATCATCCATCCTTTGAATTGCAGAAAGATAATTCTAAAAACTCTGTAAAACCCGGATGGGTGGAACCTGATCTAAACTATATTTTATGATTGGATAAATTGGATATTTTACCACTGTAAAGTATTTAAAATTAACCAATCATAATCCATCTAACTAACAACCCACTTATTTGTAAGTGCTGAAATTACTTGTAATTTCAGCACCAGAGAGATTTGAATTTACCTTAGAAATTAATTGTCTCTCCAAGATAACTTCAGCAGCCGCAATAAACCAGTATACCCTAGATCTATTGAGCCTAGCAGAGACTAGTTAAACACCCTGAGACTAGAAAGTATAAGAGTAAGATTAGGATCGGTATTAGACTAAGAAGTTACACGAATCTATCCGGCCGAAAATAAGATAGCGTGACGAGCAGACGGTGTACCCTATCCGAAATTACTCTATGAGTTAAGCACATCGGTAATAACTCAGAAGGACAACCTAGATGCTGAGCATGAAACCAGATGCTCAGTTTCTAGAAAATTTTGGTTCTGGGAGGTTTTAGTTGATGGGAAAATTGTGCTGAGGAATTTAGTGCGCCAGTAAAAGAGTTTTCATATGATATCACACTTGAACCTCACAGGAGTTTTTTTGAGGTAACTAGAATTGCGCTGAATATAAACACACTTCACGCCATATTTGCTACTGATCTACAAGACTGGTCGTAGAATTGAGAACCTATTTTTTGTTCACTTAGCTTGAAAAAAAAATCATTTTTGCATAAATTTGAGATTGAATCAATTTTATAAAAAATAATTAAACACTTGTTCGGTCATTCTAATTTTTTTCTAAACATATTTAAAAACACAATCAAATTTTCGTGTTCATGATCAACAATTAGAAAAAACAGAAAAAATCGATTATTTATAGAAGAAGTTAGAAGCGGGAAAAATGTCTATAAGATAACGCATCATTAGCATTATCATGAAATCTGATTTGTTCAGACGGATGTTGCAACTACCAATCTAACACTTTCCAGGCAAACGGTCAGAGTTTTGGCTACTCGCCCAGGGAGTACTTCAACATCTTGTCTACTTTGGGGAACCCTCTAGAGAAAAGAGACCTGGTGTTTATCACAGTAAGAGAAAACTAATTCAAATTTAAGTAATACATTTTGCTTCGCTTTGACAAATAATCGTGAGTTATTGCTCGACAACCATTACGAGGGCCATGCTGTTTATACGAAATGCACTTTTTTGGCGTATGTCTCTCTGGAATCCGCGTATAAACTTCGAAGATGTTAATTTGGGCAGGTGGAATCCACCGAGAAAACTATCAGAAAATCCGCAAAAAAATTGTTGTGTCGCACAAATCACAGAGAACGAATAAATAAGTCAACAAAATTTGTGTATGAAATCACAATTTAATTGTAAAAATCCCAGATGTACTCAACCAGTGATACACTTACTCAGTAGAAAACAGCTACAGCGAATGTGAAAACTAAAATATTATATCTGTGATGAAACCAAGCTTGTTTTTATGAAATAAGTACCCCGTGTCCAACAAATGTTCTGATTCAGGTCTGAAATATTTGTTTCAGAATTATATTTCAGATCTGAAATAGGTTGTGAAATGTTAAAAACACGTTTGGTTACTTTGGGAATTGGTTATTTCAGATCTAATTTCAGATCTGAATTTTTTTCCTCATGGTGACTTCAAATCTGGAAAATCTATTTCAGATATATTTTGTTTTTCTAAAAATTTCTAACATAAGTCTAAAAATTTGTTTTTGTTGATTACTGCAGGCCTGAAATTTCAAACTTTTTTCCACCCATTTATTTTCTATTTTTCTATTTTTATAGCATCCCAATGTACGGGATAAACATCCTAAACCCATCAGAGCCAATGAAAATCAAAAGTTTGATAGGTCTTCCAATAAATTTTTTAAAACAGGGATATTCTGAAACAGTTGGAGAAGAAACTAAGTTTGAAAACAAAACAGTTTGTGTGATTATTAAAAAGCCCATTTATTTGCTCGAAATGCATATTTTATACGTTAACAAAGGGTTTTTCAGATTTAAATTCAGATGTGAAGTTTCGTTTTTCAAGATTATTTCAGATATGAAACATTCAAATTCTCACCAAGATCTGAAATAACAAATGTCAGATCTGAGAATTAAATATTTTAAAATAAAAAAATTCAGCTCTTGTGTAGAAAATCCGCTGGGTACGGAATTTAACTATTGTTTGTGAAACTTAACACAAGTTTTTTACATTGATGAAATCTAATCATGGAACGCGTCTCTTTAACCACCAAATTAATTTTTCGTTTGTTTACTTAAATTGCTGAAGATCCTATAATTTTCGAGTTTTTACCGTAACTGCTGTTGGTGGTTTGTATCATGAGATGACTTAGTTACAAAAACTTTTTTGTTAAATAACTGATCACAGAAAATGAAAAACCCCCTAAACTTAGCTCTAATTTCAATATCTATATCTTAAGAATGTATAAAACATTGTGTCAAACATGGTTTGTCAAAACGAAACAGAAATGATTGCTCTTTTTGTCTGATGTTAAACTGATTACTTTTGCGAGTTTTCGGTGGAAAGAGTTTAGAAAAATTAATTTTTTTTGAGATTTTTCAATATCAAAGCTGTGATTTTTGTATTGGAATTTATAGAATAATTGGCTGGCCTCAGTTCCTGGGGACCTTTCTGAGTGCTGACTAAAAAATTATTTTAGCATCATAGATAAACCATTAAAAAAAATAGTAGTCTAAAACAGCGCCAAGAACTAGAACAACTTAAACTACAAAAAAAACAGGGTGTTTCAATTGATATGTGATTTTATAAAAGCTTCTCAATCTATAACCGTTAATGCCTCAAACTTCAAACTTAGAGATAATTTGCAAAACAAGCGAAGAGATGATTATTTATCTTAACTGCCTTAGTTGATTAGCTCAACTTGGTAATTTTTGCCCGCATTTTTTCCGATTAATTCACATATTCAACGGGTTTGTTCATACGTGAATGCGATCAGCAAGTTGGTTTTTATCGTAGAAGAAAAACGAATTATCTGTTTATTTGCTATTTATGGAAGCTTAACTGAAGTCCGTTGGAGGCTCATTGGTGGATTTGCAATTGCGCCACGAGTTACATCTATAATTCAAACGAACCAGCTTGTCAGAGTTTAGAAACGTTTCCGAGGACAAAGTGGGCTCTCAAAATTTCATGGACGTAATGAAAAGGAATGAGTTTATCAGGAAACAACGACGCCAATGCTAGTATTACACGCCCTTTTGGTATCCATCTTAAGTTTCGATAACCGAAGCAGCAGCCAATCTGCAATCGAGTCGCACCACAAGCTGGAGAGTTAGGAGACATGCAAAAATGAAGCCCTAAAAGGTGCTCAAAACATGCCAAACTAAAAAAAATACGAGCTTCCATTTTAGACCTACTTTCAATGTCTGGTTTTTGAGCATGCTCCAAGCAGCAGCAGACTGGTTCGAGAGGAGTGCCCTTACGAGGCGAACCAGATTTCGACGAAACCTCCTCATCAGTGGAAGAAGTTCCGGACAGGTCGGAGACCTGGCAGAACCTCTCAGTTTGTGCCGTGTTTTTGTCTAACAGAGGTATGGTCCCAGCGCATGACCTCTGTTTGCTGCTAAGAGCTGGGGACATCGAGTCCAACCCAGGCCCCACCCGGTGCTCAGTCTGCGAAGTGACCTTGAGTAGCGGCCAACCCTTTCTTGCCTGCGAGGAGCAAGGATGCTCAGAGAAGTGCCACAAAAAACAAGACTGCAGCGGCCTGTCGAGATACGGGAGCACAGCATGGAGATGTAACTCGCACGGAGGCTCCAACCATCCCCAGATCTTCAACGTAAGACCCACCAGCGCGACGGGCGTCTGCCACGCCTGCATCGGCCCGATCCGCAATCACCAGCGCAGCCTCTTCTGTAGTGAAGCCGTTTGCATGGCCCGCAGCCGCTACGCTTCAGAAGACTGGAGCTGCCCCATCCACAACGTCGTCTCTCTTCCCCAACCGTCTCCCAGTCTCTACCGTCTCCCAGTCACAGGAGAGTCAACCCAGCGACAAGCGAACGTGCAAGGTGTGCAAGAAGACCATTGCCAGGAACGTTACGGGAGTCGATTGCCCCCACTGCGACAGCACCTTCCACAAGATTTGTGTGGTTAGACAAGGTTTCACTCGTGACCAAGTGGAACTCTTAGCGGCGGGCGAAGACTGGAGCTGCAGCAAGTGCTCTGTCCCCCAGCAGCACACGAATCCGAACACCGAGTACACGGTGGAACCCTCTGAAAGGAAGACTGCCACCAGCAAAGACTCACTGCAGATCCTGCAATGGAAAGCCGACAGCATCAAACTGAAAGTTGGCGAACTGTCCGAGAGAATGAAGGAACTCAACGTTGATATTGCCCTCATTCAGGAGTGCAAATTACGAGGGAAGGACAAGACCCCTAGCATCAAGGGGTACAGTTCTGTGAGAGCGGACCGACCAGTCGAACGACAAGGAGGTGGGCTGATAGCCTACAATAAGGACGACATCGCCTTCGAGATCCGCCGCTGCTGGAACAAACAGACTGGGAACGTGGAGTCATCTACTGAGCAAGAAGATTAGGCTGAGCAAGAAGAAGTGGATCACGCTCACCAATCTCTACATCCCGCCGAACAGAGAGACAGGAACTGAAGAAATTCTGAACCTCGACAACCTTCCAAGCAGTTGGGACTGCTTTGTGGCCGGAGACATCAACGCTCACTCCTCCCTGTGGGACCCGCTGCAACCGCAAGACAGCAGAGGCGATCGCATTGAGGAGTGGCTGGCGGAAAACAATCTGTTGTGCGTCAACGACGGCTCGACCACTCGCGTCAACCGAGGCACGGCAGGAGAGAGCACCCGGACGCTTTCTTCGTCCCCGCTGAGTGGCGAGAGAGAACGGAGTGGAGCGTAGGAGTATGCCTCGGGTCAGACCACCTGCCTATGCTCATTAGCATTCGCTGCACTGTGAGCACCTTCCAGCAGATGCCGCAGCAAGCACGCTGGAAAACGATGGAAGTGAACTGGGCCGACTTCACCGCAGCCGTAGAGGAAGACATAAAGAACTGGACCAAGGAGCAATCCGTCCACACGAGAGCAAGACGCTTCACGGAGTCCCTCATCATGGCCGGTACATGGCAAGCACAAGAAATACGGGATGTCAGCCGACATCCGAGGACTAGTTAAGAAGAGAAACAAACTTCGCGAACAGGTCCACACCCACCGCGAAGAATGGGTACAAGCCTGTGGCGAAGTGGCTAGAGCCGTGGAAAAAGAAAAGGAAGAGGAATTAGTGGATTTCTTGGAGTCGCTCGAGTCTCCTAGCGACTAGAAGAAAGCATGGAGAGTGATTAGCTTGTTCTCCCGACTCCTGTTCTCCCAACGAGGCGATCAGGAGAGGTGACACTATCATCGTCTCCAATCACGCTGAAGCTGACGCCTTCGCCGCCCACTACGCAAAGATCAGCAAACTGGACTCACCAAACTCAGAGAAGCAAAGAGATGGATGCAAGCCCCTAGCGCAGACGAATGCGCGGCAGCCGACTTCAACATGGATGACCTGAACCGCGCCATCAAAAAGATGAGAAGCAGAGGTGCCGCAGATCCTGATGAGGTCCCGCCGACGTTCCTCAAGGCCCTCGGTCCGGCCGCGAAAGAGGAATTGCTGTCCATCTTCAACCAGTGCTTCAACGATGCTGAAGTGCCACAACCCTGGAGGAACGCCACCATCATCCCTTTGCTCAAGATGGGGAAACCTGCTAGCAATATCGAGTCCTTCCGCCCTGTCAGTCTGACCTCTTGTACGGTCAAGACCCTGGAACAAATGATAGTGCATAGACTCTACCACTTCGCTGAAGCCCGTGGCCTCTTCTCTCATACCCAAGCAGGCTTTAGGAAGAACAGAAGCTGTGAAGACCAACTTCTTAGAATGACCCAAGACATAAGTGCCGAAGAGGACGGTCATGGCGCTCCTCGATCTGTGTAGAGCGTACGACCGCGTGTGGAAGGAAGACCAGCTCCTGTCCCTGGTAGACGGCGGAGCTCCATTGAAGATTGTGCGCTGGTTCCACGCTTTTCTGAGGAACAGGCAGTTCAACGGGAGCCTCAGCAGAACGAGATGGCTCATCCACGGCGTGCCTCAAGGAGCAGTTTCATCCCTCCTCCTTTTCCTGTTTTATATCAACACCATTGCCGACAACCTCCCCGACGAAGTCAGAAACTCCATTTTTGCAGACGACCTCACCATCTGGGCTGGCAACAATCAGAAGGTAGAAACGTGAGACAGCATCCAAAGAGCGGTCAGAACTATTGAAGAGTGGTGCAGAAAGAAGATGATGACCCTGAGCGATAAGAGCGTTGTCACGTTCTTCTCGAATGGCTCTGGCGACGCGAAGTGGATACCAAGAATCACCTCATGAACGGTCTCCCTCTCAAGTTTGACCCAGCCCCGAAACTCCTCGGGATCAACATGAGCAGAACCTTTTCATTCCAGTCTCAGGTCGACAAAGTGGTAGCGAAGGTTCAAAAGAGAAACAGCATCCTCGCATGCCTTAGCACGTCACATCGGGGCTGGAAGAAGAAACCGCTTCGCAAGATCTTTCTGCGGACGCAGCGTAGCGCGCTAGACTACGCGGATCCTGCCTGGCAGCCGTGGCTGGCCAACACCCAGCTCGAGAGACTTGACCGAGCCCAAAACCAAAACTTACACCGCATTACTATACAGACAGCTTCCTGCCCCCTAGAAGCCCTTCACCTCGAATCCGGTGTCCAGAGCTACACGACCACCTCGAAACGACTGGTCGCGGCTTCGAGAGAGAAAGCGTACAGGCTTCCCCGACATCACCCCGGCGCATCGCTCTCGACGGCAACACCTCCCACAGACTGTGCAGAGACAGCTGGAGGGAGAAGAGCAAAATACTTGAAGAGCAACTCCCCGACGACGTGCAAAAGAGGCTCCCACTTCCACAGATCAAGGAACCACCTTGGAATGGCCAGGACAGACTTTGGAGTGTCTCCACCACCCTAGCAAAAAAGAACAGAAGTGACGACGCCAAAAACAAAGCGATCAGCATCATCAGCAACTCTGATGCTGATTTGGTCATCTATACGGACGGATCGGCAGCCGAAGGTACTAGGAACGGAAGTGCAGGGTTTGTAGTCACGAGAGGGAGCCAAGCGGACCCCGAAGTCTTGCATAGCGTCAGCATCAAAGGCAGGGCTATCACTTCGTCCTTTGAGGAAGAAAGTAAAGCTTTTGGTGCAGCTCTGAAATGGATAGAAAACTCCAACTGCGACCCCGACACCGCCATCATGATTTTCACAGATAGCCAGTCCCTTGCCACTGCTCTCGAAGGCGACGGACCTGAGACGTCTGATCTCAGGCTCACTTTGGACTTCCTCAGGTGCCCGATCAAGATCCAATGGATTTCAGGCCACATGGGTATTCCAGCATGCAATCTCACAGACGAATCCAAACCAATCACTCTGAAAAGTGCGATTTCTACAATTAAAAGATCCTTCAAAGACCCTCCTCCAAGATGCTCGGACGGCTGCAACCTATGCAAACCTGTCTACATCACGAGACGAAGAAACTATTCTTAGCCGCAAAGACGTTACGATGATTGCGCGCTTGAGATCTGGCGACAGCTTGAAATTGGCAGCATATCGGCACCTCATGAACCCCGCCGAAGACCCCACCTGCCCATCCTATCTCAAGATCCACACGGAATTACGATGCTGGCGAAGAGATGCTTTTATGAGCTCCCTTCGGCATAACCACAAATAACCACAACAACAACAGCAGCAGACTTCGCATCACGGTTGATTTTCTCGGACATCCTCAATTCTGAAATCGAAAGGAGATGGATTTTGATTAAACCAAAAGCGCACATAGATTGCAAGCATCAGGGTGAAAATAAAGGGTACGCAAAAAATTAACAACAAATTTATAGGTCGGCGAAGCCCTATACACTGGCCATCCCAGAATCCGAATGTTAACAACCGTACTTTTTCGCTCGAGGATCATTTGGGTGAAAATTGTGCATCGCGGAATTCTACGAACTTTTGAAGTACTCGTGCAAAGAGTACAACAGGCCTAGAATACAATAACGGCCGATAATAATGAGCAATCATTGAAAAGTTTGAACAAAGATTACAATTATCTGTTGAGCAAAATGCCGGAAACTTCCAACATCTCAACAAAACAACTTTATCAGACATTCAAATCTCCGTCTCTTGTCTCTCTTCTGCAAAAAAAAATTAAATTTATTTCTTCTCAGAAAAATCATAGCGTTTATATAACTACAGTTTGAGCAAGTTTAAACAGTTTGAGCAAGTTTAGAGCAAGTTTAAACGCTTAGAACATGTAGTTTAGAGCAAGTTATTTGCCTAGAACTAAGCAAAAACCGACTGTCTATATAGTAATTTTGTGCATTTGAACTTCATTATATCATGATTGCTGGATGCCCATTCTTATACTTATTGCCGAAAAATTGCTTTCATTTATCTTAATTTGCCGACAGTGGCTTTTACCTTAGCACGAATAGCGCAATAAACAAAATAAAAACAAGAAAAATTATTGTAAGTAGTTATTTTGCTAGCAAATTAAACATGAATCTTCACACTAACAGATTAACAGATTCCTCGCAAAATGCGTGCTCCTTTAGAAAAGCTCTTTCCAGTAAAAAAAACTAATGAATTCTATTTAAATAATGCGGATTCTGCGACAGTTCACATAATTTGAATGATGTATTTATTGTTTGCGCAAACTTTTCGACTCCACAAAATTTTTTATGAAATCTGCAAATTTTACTGCTTGAGAAAAAGTTGTTAGCACAAATGAGTTTGATTTTTTTGTCTCTGGATGTTACCACAAAAATAACATCAAAAAATTGCCTTGGCATCCAACCTCGTTGCGAAATCCTTTTCCAATCTCAAAAGAAGCAGTTTGACCTCAAAATTAAAATTTACAAATATTTAATTTTTTGAAAGCATGCGCTGATTTAATTTTTTGCAGCAGAATTAGACTGAACAGAAAAAATGTCTGATGAACTTTGTCAAATGTTAGATTTAAAAAAAATCAGTTTTTCAACCGTTTCAGTCGAGATGGGACGAGCAAGTATGCATGAACATAATTGGCCAGATAGACTTCGGCCAAGGGTATTTCATCCTGGACGGAGCTTATGAAGGTACTAGATTTCCATTTGCATTTCCACCTCTTGGAGATTCCACCGAAGTTCTGGTAATCTCGGGTCAACGAGTTCAACCAGATCTGACCTTCAACAGGTTCTTACAGAACGTGGTTTGCAAAGAGAAGCCGAATTTTTGCGAAACAAGCACGTCAACAACTACACCTGAACAAGAAGATGTGAGAAAAAGATTGTTCCACGATATTTGAAAAAAGATAAAGCAGATTTAAACGCAGTTTCAAATTTCATGTTTCGAGTACTGAAACGCGGAAGTAAATTCGATATGGCGTGGTTTTTTTTTTCTTTTTTACGAAGTAATTTGACACTTGAGCCAGATTTGGTGCAGTGACTTTATCGATTAAAATTATGTAAATGGTAATTCGAGCAGCAGTTACATTTTTCTAATATGACTAAAATTATACATAAAACTGCTCAAAATTTTACAAAAGTACGGAAAATTACGTTTTGAGTTTTGCGCTGTGATTGAAACAAACTTAATTGCAGAACAACAAATGTTTGCCTGAAAGTTTATTTTAATCCAAAATTTTACATTGCAAAGCAATAAACTTTTGAAGTAATTTGTTTGAAAATTGAGAGTAATTTTCAATCGTTTTTTACAATGTTTCCTGCACTGCTTGCGTTAAGTTATTCAAAAATGAGCCCAAAAAACCGTGATCCATAAATCCCTCAAAACTGAAGCTAATCATTGTTATCAGCGACCTAAAATTACGTTGGAGATTTTTTTGTAAAGAAAGTGCAATAGCATACCTGCTTTGTTTTCAGACAAAAAATTGTCGTTTTGTGGGAATCAAGCTTCGAGATAAAGTTCAGGTTTTTCAGTAGTCTTGTAATTGAGGATATAAATTTTAAAATATAACATGATTTTTCGTATCAGGACACGGCTCTGAATGTACCGACTCTCCTTTCGGGTGATTGAAGTTAATTTAGATTGGTTTTTTTAATCTCAAATTTTGAAGTATATGAATTTTTGAATTTGAATTCATTTTATTTATCGTTTTTAATAAAATTTTAGTCAAACACAATTTAGAAAAAACATCTGAGCTGGTGTATTTTGCAGTATTTGCTACGCGTTAATGGTAGTTTGAAACTTTCGGTAAAATCGGTGAAATTTTTCTACTTCAAAGTTTCTGTGCGTTTAAAAAATCATCTTTTTTTGTTTTCTCAATTTTGAGCTCAGGCGTTAATCTTCTTCAGACTTAAAATCGAATTTGATCGGAAAATGCTAATTTAAAATTCGAAATCGGTCTGCACTGCAAAAAACATACTCAACCTGAGTACAAATGTTCCAGCCATTTTTATATCTGAAGAATGATTAACAAGATCGGTTTGGAGAGCTCTGAAAAGTAATTTGGTTAACCTTAAAAGGCAGCAGACAATTTTTTTTGAACATCGGAACCCTTCTACAATCGAAAAAACCGAATTACACATGTGTGGTAAGCTGTTCTTTTTTGGTATAATAACAAAGGTATATACACAGTAAAATTGTACCAGATTTTGTACAAGTTACAAGTTGAAGTTATGACTTTTAACGAACAGCTTCACTAAAATATGACAACCTTCAAAGATCGTGTTTTTCTAATCACAGCATTTAGTTATCCGTTATTTGCGCAAACTGGGCTCATTAATATCCTATAACACAAAAAACAACCACTTGAAAGAAGTTAAAATTTTGAAGATCTTCTGTGCTAATTGCTTATTAAAGGGGGTGCCACTTGCGAGGAACAAGGAAAATATATTGCGATGAAGATATGCGTTTTGAGGAATTGATTTAGCCAATAAAACTCAAAAATAGTGGTAATTCAAGGTAAAGAACGGTAAATGTTCCGAAATTCATGTACTACGATTCAAAACTGAAAAATTTACGTCGAAAGTTGTTTGGAAGTTTTTTGTGTAATTGAAACTGTCTAACATTAAAAAAAAACTTTTATACGGTTACTGGACATATAAGTTGCAAATTTTCGGTTTCAACGAGCAACTGAATGAATTTTGACATATGCATATTTAAACTTTTTAGAAGAAAGTAGCCACGCTATAATTTAACTTAGCGGAAATCTTATTTCGGAGGCGTAAGCTTGTTAGTATATCAAAACTAGTTTTAGTGGTGTTCTTGCCGTGGAAACATCCTCGCAAATAACAAAGAGAATTATTAGGCTCAAAGGAGTTCATTGGGAAATTGACGAGCTTGAATTACACCGTATGCCGCCATAAAACGACAAAAAAGAATTGATTGAGTTTCTTGGTCCGGCGTCAAAAAACGGTCGAATTTGTTTTGACGACACTTACATTAAATTTCTTTTCAGCTTATACTAAAAAAATCAAAAAAAAAATAAAATTTACACATACCATACCTGCTACTGAGAATCCTACCAATAAGTGAGGCAGTATTGTTTCCAAAAAAATAGCTGGAAAAATTTTTTGTTGATCTATTTTTATCCTCAGCGCAAAATTAGTCAAAAATGTAAGCCGTTTTTTGACGCCGCGTCGAGTAATTTTTTCGATTCTGCTATTTGTCATTATCTGGAGGCATAGAGTGTAAGTGAAGCTCATCTGCCTCCCAGAAAAACAATTTGAGCTCATTAATTCACTTTTCTCATTTTGTTTGCGAGGATGTTTCCAAAACAAGAGTACCTCTAAAACTAATTTTGAGGTAATGGTTAGTTAATGTCTTCGAATCAAGAACTCTAAAATTTGGCCCGCTAAGTCCATCTAATAAATTTAATCCTAGGTCAAAGTTCGGACTCAATGTCTTAGACAAATGCAGACAAAACAACAAAAACGCGAAGAAAAAGATCATTCAGTTGCCGCTAAATCAAAAAGTTGCAACATCTATGCCCCGTGGCTGTACAATGCTGGCTTAAAGTATTCGATCAAAACGAATGAACCTTGGAGTTGTTTTTCTCAAGTAGGGTTGACAATTGACAACAGATGATGAAGACAACTTGCTTGAAGGCCAAATCATATGCTGAAACCTAATTTAAAAGATTCGGGAACGAAATTTTATCTGAAAACCGAAAACCATTGGCTGTTTAGTCAATCAAATTTAACGCCGAAGCTACCGGGCACATAATTGAAACAAAAATATGTCACAGTTAGCTGCCTAAGTGAACAAAAAAGTTTTAGGAAGAATAGATTCTCTAACATATAAAATAAAACGTTTTTTTATTGTTTTCATATCAAAACTAGAATGTTTTAAAATAAAAGTGTTACTTTTTGGCTATCAAACAAAAATGAAAGATTATGGTCCGATAAGAAATTGTTTGGCTACTTAAGATACTTATTTTGTCTTACGTTTGTTATTAAATGTTGCTGTAGATTTGGTGTTATTAAAAAAGCGACCAATGATTGATTTTAAATTAAAAGTAATACTGCTAAAACTAAAAACTGTTTTAGCCGTAAACAACTTCCATAGTGATTAATTTTATTTCCAAATGAAACAAAACTGCTCGTATCAGAAGCCCTGAATGTTCCGATTGCCTTTTAAGGTTTTATGGAACAGTAATAACATTTAAAAAAATTATTGAAATGAAATAAAATGAAACTTTTTTTTTCTAAAATTAGATTTTTTTTTGAAAATCATCCACCCACACGCCATATAAAGTACAAAAGGCTAGATTTTGCTCCTTGTAACAAATCAATTATGGCAATTAAGCTTCTTTCAACCAATTTGGAACAATTTTAAGACGGATTAACTCTCCGCTTGCGCGTTAATAGCGCGAAAAATATCGCGCGTTAATTGTCCTAAATTGGCCAAAATTGCAATCTTTAAACCCCCATAACTTTACGAAAAAGATCACAGGGGAAATATCTTTTCAAATCTGAGCTCAAGACAACAATAGCTTTCAAACAATATAAAAAATACCGTCAAAAATGGTAAGTTAAAAAGTCGAAATTTGTCTGAAGAAAGAAAAAACCCACCCCGAGCACAAATATTCCGTTACTTTCGTATCGAAAGTCGGAACAATTATTGTTTTTTTAACAATTTCAGTCACACGGAAAGTTTTCAACCAAATCAAAATAAATTTCTTTGTGGATTGAATTGTTGAGCCTGTACACGCGAGTTAAAGGAAGCGTCCACTTTAGAGATATTTAAAATTTTCGGATGAAACAAAGAAAAGTTATCAGGAGATATTTAATCCTTTTGTATACAAAATGTAAATATTAAATTAAAAACAAGACTGCTCGTATCAGGGCGAAGCCCTGAATGTTCCGACTGCCTTTTAAGATTTATGGAGCAGCAGTAATAACATAAAAAAATTGAATGAAATAAAAAAAAATGAAATTTTTTTTTCTAAAATTTGAAATTTTTTATGAAAATCATCCCCCCACACGCCATATAAAAAACAAAAAGAGAGATTTCGTTTCTTGTAACAAATCAATTATGGCAAATAAGCTTCGTTCAACCAATTTGGAACGATTTATAAGACGGATTAAATCTCCGCTTACGCGTTAATAGCGCGAATTTTATCGCGCGTTAATTGTCCCAAATTGGTCAAAATGGCCATCTTTAAACCCTCTTAACTTTACAAAAAATGATCACAGGTGAAATATCTTTTCAAATTTAAGCTCAGGACAACAATACCTTTTGAGTGATATAAAAAAAATTCCGTCAAAAATGACTAGTTAAAAAGTCTAAATTTGTCTGAAGAAAAAAAAAACCCACCCCGAGCACAAATATTCCGTTACTTTCGTATCGAAAGTCGGAACAAAAAATTCGATTCAAACATCAAATGTGGTATATAAACAATTAATAGCCGCCTAGGTTAGATTTTGAGTTTTGCAAAAAATAACGCTTCATTGCTTCAATGGATTTATAGAAGTTCTTGCAAACTGTTTAATGAAGGCTGTTAAAATTTAAAAAAAAGGACGCAAAATTTGAAGCTCTTTTCCTGATACAAAGAACAAGTTTTTGTTTGATTGTAAAGTCTGCTTTTGAGACGACCACAATGATAAGTATATTGTTTGAGATAACTGTAGGAAAGTAAAATATTGGCTGCGAACACTGCAAGCAGTTTGTTGAACCTTCTACGCTGATCTTCTCTCCCTTTGAACAGCTTTTTTTGAGCTTATTCTGACTCTCATACTCTTAAATTTTTCGTTAGTGCCATTCTTTGACTTATGTAACCACGAAAATGACGTATATCACCGCCGCTTAAAATAACTTATAACAACATGACCAAATCTTGTAGCCAGAACGCAAGATTACTACCGCTCTGTCGCTAGTGTCCAGAAATGTCAAGAAACTATCATTGAGTATTTTTTCCCATTGTTTTCAATCAAAGCGCTTGATTTTTGCAGTGTGCGAACTAACCAGTTCCTGCACAGATCACCAAAGTTCCTGTTTCTCTGCGCATATTTACTGATAATGAGTGTACAGTTGATGTCAAACTCTTTTGAATCTAAAATTAGGAACCTATCGGGACAAAGCCTGCTGTAAGCTAGTGAGAGCAAACTACATAAAAGTTGCTGTTGCTAAATTTCTGTAGTGATTACTAGCCAGCAAAACAACACAACCAGGAGGATAGTTTGCATATTTTCATAATCTCGTCTGTCAATAGAGTACTTGCTAATGGCAAATCGTTCCATCTCGATTTAAAATGTTCTAATTCAAGTTTTTCCTAGGGATCGTTTGATGTAAAATGCTGTTAAAAATTGCCTCAGTGGTTCACGCGCGAAAGTATTGTTTTCTCCCAGCTAAACTGATTAGCTTTTGAAAGAATTCTTTTGTAATCTCTTCTTGGTAGGGGTAGATTTCAATAGTTATGAGTGAAGTTATTCATGGTCGATACCATTTGATTGGTAAATGTCTTTTTTGAATTTTTTGAACTTAAAATGTTTAGCGGTATCTTGAGATGTGATAGGAAAGTCCTCATTGGAGCGCCTGTAGTAAAGTCTTAACATCGCACCACGAAGCAAATTCTCATCACACGTTAAAAAAGTCAACCAACGGATGACCATTAAGCCAAACTTCGAGAGTCTCTTTGAGAGTTTCTTAAAGAATTTTTGTCTTCTTTGAAATTTTGCCGAGGATTTTAAGCCATGAGTACTTTGCTCGTTTGAGAGAAACATTTTTGAGAAAAAATACTACACACGTTTTAGATTTTGATTTTATTTGAAGAAATTATACAATCCGAGAAAACAGAACAAAACAAATCAGGAGAAAATGTGAGTCAGTCGCAAGGGTTCAGTATTGTCGCATCTCAGCTCAAATCAAAATGCCTGTGTTTTTTCATAGTATTCCATGTACATTATTTGCAAAACAAAAAATTTTTACAGTGAATTCAAATTCAAGCTTTGGTTTCTTATATGATTAGATCAATTCAATTTATTGGTCAGTATCAATTTCAAAAAAAAAATCAAATAATTTTTTTTCCAAACAAGATTCAAAAGCTACGGAAGCTTCATGGGGTACCAAGATATCAACCACTTCAAGTCAGCTCAAGTTTTGCTGCTCTTTTTTGTCTTCGAAAAACCTTTTTTTTAAATACTTTTGAGCCCCTAGTGACTTTCTTATTCCTAATTCAATCTTTGGTGCCTTTCTTTGGTATCTACCACACCCAATCAATTTATGTTCTTTAGGGTTTTGGTCCCATTGTCTTCAATGCTTGCTTAGTAGACTTTTTTTCATAGCAGGACAAACCTTTTTCGCAGCCAATAGAATAAATCTTCATGTGATTGGTATAGCAACAAAAACATAATCCGCCGTCACAACGCCAAAAAAAACGCTGCGCTGTCGGTAGTGTCCAGTAAATGAAGAAATGCAAGTGGGGAGTGCCCCAGCAAACGAATAATTGCAACTTGCTCTGCGTAAAATTGTTCCAGTTTTTTTGAGTCAAAAGCGATGCAATTTTTGATTCAAACCAACTTTATCATTTCCTGCGCAGGGGCAGCAGACCAATTTTTTGTTTGCTCAACTTTCAATGTTTTTTAAAAGCTAACTAATGAAATTTTCGATGAATTTGTGCAATGATGCATGCACTGCCGTTTTTGATTCGACCTTTTGAATCAATCACCCCTTACATAGGGTTTTTTTATAGGAGCTTTTGCTTCAACAGGTTGGCATTAGATAAGGTCAATGTAGACGAAACATTGATTTGTCCCACTGGATTAATCATGTTGGAATTTATAATGATAATGGATAAGTTCGCTTCCCTCATAAGATCCATCGAAGGTGGGTATTTGTTCATAACCAACGCGATATTCTCTGTACTGATCCAGTTTTACGTTGTAGACTCTGGCAGACGAGGTTTCTGGGGAACCGCGTAAGAGACACCAACATTTGCCTTCAACAATTTGCTTATGTTTTTGTGGCTCTTTGAGGCTTTGTTTCAAAACAATTTTTAACCTTGAATTCATTTTTCTCTTATTTATCATTTTTTATATATGAGTGTTTTCTCCAGCTGTGATTAACACTCTTATGTAACAAAAACGCGGAATTTTTACACCGATTACCAGCATTTCCTTTACAGCCTATTAGTTCGGATATTTTGAATTGCGTTAATCAGTAACATTGTTTGATTTTGTGAGAAAACAAATTTCCAATCTTTGTCTTAATTTCGAACTGGCGACGACAACACAGGAAGCTGAGGGCCAGGCTGGGTTGCTTATAGGCGAGTGACAACCTGTCTGACAAAACAATTTGACACCAAACTATGACAAGATTAGATTTTGATTTTATTTGCAGAAATTATACAATTCGAGAAAACAGAACAAAACAAATCACGGGTTGGACAAAACAAATCACGGGTTCAAGAAATCACTTATACATCTTTAAAAAATTGAGTCAACTGTTGACAGTACTGATCTAAGAGGCCATCCATTTGTCTTTTGCTTCATTTTAGATGGTTTTGTCATTTTAAATTTCAAAAATAGTGCCGACTGTTCATCCAATTAGTGAAGAAAAAAATTACAATTGCTAGAGCAAAATTCGACAAAATCAAGGGTTTTCAATAGTTTCAGGATATAATTCTATCAAAACTAAGACGTTTTTTTTATTCCAATTGTTAATTATCACAGAGGAAAAGAGCATTAATCAACATGTTTTTCTAAAAAACAGTTTGGTTTAAGTGAATTGTGATGTGAGTTAAAAACAAACGTTTTTTTATGTGAATATTTACTTTGCAGTTTTCTCTTTCAGACTTTTTTCACAATCATCATCAAAAAGATACAGTTGCAAAATTAATCAAGTTTTCGCTGATTGTGCGGGTCCTGAAACTGACATCAATAGACAACCTTTCGTTGAAATGATTTTCAATAAAATCACAATATAGAATTTGCTAATACGTAACCATTTTTTTGAACAATATCAAAAAACACATAGCAGTCTCGTTACAATTTAAGTTAAAAACTGATGAACTTCAAATAAACAACAATGTATTAAAACGAAGTAAAACTGAAGTTTGAAAAGTACAACTTCTGCAAATGGAGAAAAAACAGAGTTGAAAAAATTCCAATTCTAATTTTTATTAGCAAAAGCAATCGATGTCCTACTGTATACGAAGTCACAACCATCCACCTCCATTTTAATGTAAGTGGTGATTACAGTTTCCAAGTGTACCAGGTTTTTGTTTCTATCAAAATTGACAAGTATAACTGGATGCCAATCAACTCTTTTCTCTGTCTGGCCGTTCAACATATGACCTACTTTTTTGGTGTGTATCTTCTCAATACATTGTACTCTGGACATTTTACAGGAGGAAAGAGTCGAGAATAGTGAAAAAAATTCATAAGTTATCGTGTTTGATAAAAATCAAAGAAACTCTCTCAAGCTTTTGCAAAAAGGTTTTCCTTATTAAACTAAAACACTTATCAGAGT